>NW_027279049.1:92500-220000 GCF_046629955.1 Centroberyx affinis | reverse complement strand
GGCGGTGGCGTGTCCGGAGGGGGCGGGACCCTGAGGAGGAGGAGGCGTGTCCTGTCTAAAGATGGGCGGAGCAACGTGCGCATCGAGCACGTCAGCGGCCGGAGCGCGCTGTACATGCGTGACCTCTGGACGACCTTTCTGGACATGCAGTGGCGCTACAAGTTCTTCTTGTTCACGGCCACCTTCGCCGGGACCTGGTTTCTGTTCGGGGTGCTGTGGTACTTGGTGGCGCTGGTTCACGGAGACCTGCTGGGTGAGAGGGGAGGGGTCATAGTTTTACAGTCTCTAAGCAGATAGTTTCACTGAGTGAGACAGAGAACAAGGACATTTGAACTTGGGAGGCACAGAATAACCGCAGACGCTTGAAAACAGGGATCTCATCCTCTTTCAAGAGAACTGTGGTGCGGTTTGTTGGGAGTGAAAACGTTACCAACCTCACCAACTGCAGGAAATGACCCAAAACACAAGGATTTATGGGTATAAGGAGATGAATGCTAACATCTGATAACCAGCAGTTATTCATAACAAAATGAACTGCAAACCTGCAAAATTGTTATTATTTTGACCCTGCTGCCACCAAAATCTCTAACCTGGCAGGATGACAGGCCTCCAAACTCTGTCCAATTAATGAGCTACTTTTGAGTCCTTGAGACTCAAAACTAAACTTGTGATTCAGACTAAAGAAAATGAACAGAAAACACTTTGCACACGCAACACTCAAAACCATTCAGTACGTGACTATGACATGTGGTTTGAGATGATGTGTGATAATGACTGGGTGTTGCTGGGGTGGATGGAAACACTGAGAATCAACCATATAAGGATACAAAACATGATGTTGTGGGTTCAGTCTAAGCAGCCGCGTTGCACTGCATGCACTACCATCTACACCTAAGGCCTACACTTTTCTTGAGAATGAGGGGGATTTTACCAGCGCTGAGAACAAGTGTTTTTCAGATTTGACTGTTAAGCTAACCCTTGTTTGTTCAATGAAACATAAGTGACCAACCAAGCTTCCTTTCCTTCTTTACAGTTTTCAGAGATATTCTACAGTAGAAACATTATAGCGCTTTGCAGTATGGTACACAAATTACAGGGTAATAACTGTGTAATTACATAAACGTCATCAGAAAGTTACTCATAATTGCTAATAACGAGTAACTATTTTTAAGTACAATGTGTAATTTCATTTAATTCAATTTAAATGCCGGGAAGTACAGCGGCTCTGTATAAAAAGCAATATTACCCTAGAGAAGTTGTGCAATCATTACTGAATAATTACTATGTAACTTTTTGGAAACATTAGCATAATGGTCCTTTCCTTCTCTCTTAAATGGAACTTCCGCAATCTAGCTCTGAAGATGGATGTGGTTGTTACAGCTTTGTTACCCAATACCTATTGTGAAAGGACTAGAAACACTGTGGGAACTGTACTGCAAACTGAAGTCAGGCTTGATACCTCAATATTACACTACAAGCAGTCCATAATCAGGTGTACAGCAGGAGATCACAGTATCTTTCATAACATTTTTTATAATTACATTTTAAATGAGTTTTCCTTGTCATTTCAACTGTGTTCTTCCAGAGTTCGACCCTCCGTCCAACCACACGCCGTGCGTGATGCAGATGCAGACTCTGACGGGGGCCTTCCTCTTCTCCCTCGAGTCCCAGACCACCATTGGCTACGGTTTCCGCTGCATCACTGAGGAGTGTCCAGCTGCCATCATACTCCTCATCATCCAGCTGGTCATCACCATGGTGATGGAGATCTTCATCACCGGTACCTTCCTGGCCAAGGTACGCTGAAGAAATCCAGCTGATTCTATCGAATGACAGAACATGCTGGAGGTACAACGAAGTCCCAAAGAGAAAATAGGAAACTTCTGCATGAAACAGATCCATGCAATTTTCATATTCATATTTATTGCTCCCTAATATGGAAATTGAATGAACCTTTTCTCAAGCATTTTCAAGTAAAACCAGCACTGTGTACTATGCTCCCCTAAATATTCCTCTTAAAAATACTCAAGCATATCTACATACTTACTATATGTTGCACTCATGTGCTGTTATTTTGAGTGCAAGACACCGTTGCATGCACCTGATCTACGAACAGTTCATCAGGTTTAGACCAGGACTGACTGGCCTTCCTCTGCTCAGGTTGCTCGGCCAAAGAAGCGAGGCGAGACGGTGAAGTTCAGCCAGCATGCTGTGGTGTCGACCCACGAGGGCCGGCCCTGCCTCATGATCAGGGTGGCCAACATGCGCAAGAGCCTGCTGCTAGGGTGTCAGGTAATACTGTGTGTGTGTGTGTGTGTGTGTGTGTGTGAGAGAGAGAGAGTGTGTGTGTGTGTGAGAGAGAGAGAGAGAGAGAGAGAGAGAGAGAGATAGATAGGGAGAGGGAGAGGAAGAGAGAGAGGGAGATCAGGAAAACATTCAGCGATTCAGTTTTGATCCAGTGTTTGGATTCAGCTTCCTGAGGGAGGCAGTGCAGTAAGTTGATTAGAAAGGCTTTCTGATACTTCTCTTATAACAGCCTCGTCCCTATTAGTAAACGAAGTAAAAACCTATCTTTTCAGCTTAGCTTTTAAATAGCCTTCATTTTAACTGTTTCTGTTCAGGATCCCAACAGAACTGACACAGGCAAGTACGAATTTTCATTGGTCTTGTCCGGGTAATGCTTACTTGCACGAGTGAACACTATATGTGGGGGGGAAAGAGCTTTACCCTGTATGATTCTCATCCATCTGTGGATGGTGAGGTTTTTGACCAAGAGGAGAATCTATGATTCTCGTCTGCCTTAGGCAGTGAGATCTGACATAAATATCAGATCAAGAGTAGAATCAGGAAGGACAGGGGAAAAGAAAATTACAGAAAAACATATGGGTTCACTCACATGTGCATCTAAAAGTGGGAGTATTTGTTGTGTTCTTTTATCTTTCTATTTTACTTGATTTGATTCTTTTAATGCAATGCATTTTACTTGTTCTTTTATATGAATTTTTATCTTTTTATCTGTCTTTTATCTGCCTTCTATTGATACAAAGCACTTTGAGTTGCATGTTGTGTATATACTGTATATAATCTTTATTTAACTAGGAAGTCACATTTAGATTAAAACCTCATGAAAGGTGCTATACAAATAAAGGTTATTATTATTATTATTATTACAGTACTACTACTACTACTATTGCTCCTACTACTACCACTACTACTACTACTAGTAGTTCCACTAGTAGTTAGTAGTAGTACAACCTCTACTAATACTAGTACTATGACTTCTACCAATATTACCACTACTACTCCTGCTACCACTACTAATAGTGCTACTACCACTACTACCACTACTGCTACCAAGACTACCAATATTGCTACTACAACCACTACTATTACTAATACTGCTACTACTTCTGCTACTACTACTATTATTACTGCTACTACTACTACTTGCACAACCACTACTAACCACCACTAGTACTACTACTACCAGTCCTACTATTGCTACTACTACTACTACTACTACTAATAACTAGATTTGTATACCACTTTGTCTTACCAAAATTAGAGTGCTGTATGATGAATCAGAGTCAGAATGTGTGCAGATTTCATGTTCACCAAAAATACGTCAATAAGCAAAACAAACTTGGTTGCCACGGCTGACCCCCTGTGAACAATGTTTCGTCCAGGTGACAGGGAAGCTGCTGCAGACGTCGCTGACCAAGGAGGGCGAGACGGTTCGCCTGGACCAGAGGAACGTGCCGTTCCAGGTGGACACGTCCAGCGACAGCCCCTTCCTCATCCTGCCCCTCACCTTCTACCACATCATCGATGACAGCAGCCCCCTGCGAGCCTGGGCCGCCAAGGGTAAGGACGCCGCTGAGGGTGGGAGATTTGGCGGGATGGCGGTACTGTTATGAGTAAAAAGTTTTTTATCGTCGCAGACTTTTGAGTTGCGCTGAGTCTGTCAACCAATAAGGCTGGAGATACACAAGAAGAGTTTTAAAGCTGTACCAAACAACTTTGCACTTAGGCGGTTCCAAGTGGCAGCGAGGAAAACTGTTTGGATTTTTGAAAGTTTGGAGGACTTCATTACCCAGAAATCATGTGATCTAACATCTGTAAACTGCGCACTCCTCAGATCTAAATTTGCTCTTCTTAGTGAATGACTGGCATGAACAAAATAAAAAAAAATATCAATCAATCAATCAATCAATCAATGATGGGGGTGGAGGGGGTGAAGAGGTTCAGTCGCTAGCTGCTGTTTAGGAGACAGTTTTATATTTCGCCCTTAAATATACAGTGAATTTTCCTTGTTTCCTTCCTTCCTTGTGCCTTCCTTCCTTCCTTCCTTCCTTCCGTCCTTCCTTCCTTCCTTCCTCCATTTCATCCTCTTCCTACACCCTTCTGTAATCCATCCTCCTGTTCCCTTTCCTTCCCCTAGGTGGCGGCTGGACAGACCCGGAGCTGGCCGACTTTGAGCTGCTGGTGATCATGAGCGCCACGGTGGAGCCGACCTCCGCCACCTGCCAGGTCCGCACCTCCTACCTGCCCGACGAGATCCTCTGGGGCTACGAGTTTCCCCCCGTCGTCTCCCTCTCCCCCTCGGGCAAATACGTGGCCGACTTCGCCTTCTTCGACAAAGTGGCCAAGACCAAGACCGCGCCCGTTTTCAAACCGGCCAGCCCCCAGCACGGGTTCCAGGGCAGCGGGGGCGGGTCCGTGACGGAGGGGGTCGACCCGGAGAAGATTCGTCTGGAGCAGAGCTACAGGGAGAGAGGGGAGGACCGCGGGCGGGTCAGAGACAGCAGCCCCCTCAGTGTGCGCATCAGCAATGTGTGAACGGCTGGACTGGCGGAGATGAGATACATCCCAGCGAGCATTTCATGGACGGCGATGTGCAAGAGGTGGCCAAGCTCAGCATCAACCCAAACGAGCACGAGCATTTTCACAATATGATATTATGGCATGGTAAAAAATCATACTAAAACAGCTTTGGAAATATCAGAAAGAAATTTAGGTCCCGATTTCACAAAACGATGCTGGCAGCAGCTATGGACGACAACGGACATCATTTCAACATTCATTTTGTCGTTGTATTCACACAGGTTTCCAGTGTTGGTGCAGGCCGTCTCATCAACATCTATTCAATGTCAAAATGTTTGCTGGGATACTATACATTTTAGACTGGGTTCGACTGTGTTCATGTGTACAATGAAGGCACAGCACAATGCCTAACTGCAGCTATGTATTTGAGTGTGGGGCATGCACATTCAACACACACACACACGCACACACACACACACACACTCACACACACACACACACACGCTTTCACACATAAAAATAACGCGGAAATACCCCGCTCACAAACTTCCCCTGAAAACCTTATATGCGGTATTGCATAATGAACTTGAGAACTCATGCAGCTTGAAGTAGAACTGGATTTACAGACACAGAAAAACACACACACAAACACACACACACACACACACACACACACACGTAACATTAATTTTATGTGTATTGTACATGTCAATGCACTGTAATATTCTAGCTGAAGCACTTTGGAGAAACTGTTATTTCACTAATGTAGCACTACAAAATGGAATGTAGACAGATTTCAGATTGAATATACTGTATTCAAGGTGCTGTGTATATTTGGTGTGGGTATGCCTTGTTTTCTGTATTTTTCTGTATGTACTGTAAGTCTGTTGATGTTTAAAAACAGAGAAGGGTAGCACTTTATGTAAGTACAAGAAGTACATTCGCACCTTAGGAAGGTTAGTCGCATTTATAACTGGACTTATCATGTGGATGTAAGCTTTTAATATTACTAAAAGCACTTATACACTGAATATCATCTTTTTGAAAGCAATTAAACTGAAGCTTCGAAATGATGCTTCCTTCCTACAAAGCTAATAAGACTTGTCGTTGTTCTGTATCAGCGGTTTTAAGCAAATCGATTGATACAAGCAAGATATTGTTTCTAGATTTTCACAAAGAGCTACTGTTTGTAGATGAATCGGTGCTTGTAGAAGGATGTGTAGGCCTAGCTGGTTATCGTAGGTCACACCTACATGTACATTGAGATTGGCTTTCTGTTGTATGTAACTGTGCAGCCTCTTTTTTAAAGTGGAAGTCTACTACTTCCATATTGTATGTTTTGGGGAACTTACATTGTGAAGTAATACTGAACATGTGTCCAACCTCCCTTTCACACAAGGGCATGACGTGTAATGTTCAGCTGAGCACTTTGACTATAAGATGACTACACAAGAGGTAGATGCAGTTAAATTGATGTTGTACGTCATTGATAATGCTTCCAATATGATGGAAATAGGGACGGTGACAATGATGGTGAGAGAAAAAGTAAGGATGATTATGATGGATTTAACTATGTTGGAAATGTACATGTATTACTGAACATAAAGCTCCTGTGTGCTAATGGTGTTTAATGTGCAGATGGAGAGATCTGATGAAAAAAAACTGGGAAACCTCTCCCCAAAAAGCAATTTAATAAAGAATGATTAGGAAGAGTTACTGTAAGCTTTTTTTTGTGCTTTTTTTTGTCACAGTGCTGACAGTGGTTTAAGAGACAGACGACTTCCTGATGTGGTGAAGTTTTTTCAAAATGGCAACGCTGGTACTCCTCTGGACCGTTTGTCTTCTGTATTCAGGCCGAATACAAGGTAAAACTATATATAATATATATCTACAATATTTCTACCTCTTGATAGCTTCTGGAGAAGAGGAGCAGGGCCGCCTGATGGATTTGGAAGTCTGGTTGATGTTGCTCATAGCCCTACTTTACGCTGTTTTGTAACAACTACATATCAGAAGGTTTACAGGAAGAAGGCTTATCGTCTCATTGGCGCTCGTTACTGAAATTATACATTTTTACAGTTTTTCAAAAGCAGACTGGTCATGAAGCTCATATATAAATGACAGTGTAAACTTTCAATTCAAGTGAACATTGAAGTTATGTGTTTTTTTTTTATTTGACAGCAGACAGCAGAAATTATCAGGTTTTTTATACTCAGAGAAACGGGTCAAGAGAAATCAACATCAATCAACAGAAATAAAAAATCACTTAACAAGTGCTCTTAAGTGTTTTAAAACTAAAACAGGGTTTCCACATTCAAATGGATGGTCATGATTAGTAGACTATGCTAATATTATTATTTGAATAGTTATGAGGAAAAGTGAATATTGCTCTATTGAAGAAATTGTCACTGAAAAGTAGTGTTGTAGTACTCGAGATTGGTCTTGGTCTCGAGACCGGTCTTAAGACCACATTGTGATGGTCTCGGTCTCGTCTCGGACTCCACTGCATTTTTACTCAGTCTTGACTCGGTCTCGGACATAGAAGACTCGGAATTTTATTTCAAGACCAGTCGAGACCACCAAGTGCAGTAACATCATTACCTGCCGGTGCATTGTCTGATTTATTAAGTTTGAAAGTTTATTAACCATTAAACGCTGCCACCCAACGCAGGATACAGGAGGAGAGAGCACCATGTGTGGCTGAGGAGGAGAGAATGAGATAATACAATTTGCCTACAGAAATCACAGAGAGTTTTGCAAAAAAGTTCTAAGAACAAGCACCGTTTCCATACAGGCACATGGCGCGTTCAATTCAATGCGGTGCATTAAAGCATTGCGACACAGTTATCGGTTAAATTATAATTTCACTAATGTTAGGCTTAAATTCCACAAGGTAATAACGTTACCGTTAAAGTCTGTAGTGCAGCAGAAGACGTGTTATCAGGTTACTGTTTATACCGTTACTAACAGGCGAGTAAATTGTGGAATTTTAAGTTTCACTTTCGTCTGCACAACGGCTCTGGCAGACTGAGTCCCTTTTTTTTTTTTTCTAATCTGTTTTGCATTTGAAAATGTGTACAACTTTGTTCAAAAGAACCCCACTGGGCTTTAACTCCATTACTTTTCCTAAAATGGTCTTATTTATCTTTAATCTTCACCTAAGTATTTAAGCTTTTTCTGTTGTTGTTCACATTGTGAGTCTCTCTGGAAAAATGGCATCAGCTAAAAATGTAAATGTGCCATTTAACAAGGTAAAATCCCTCAAAGACAAAATACCAAGAAATGATAAACATATACTATCACTCAGAACAGGTCAAAATCTTTTTTCTGCTGGATTGGGTATTGTTTAAATGTACTTCAAAAGTACAAGCATAAGCTTAGGAATCCTTTAAATTTGCTTTATTTTCTCTTTTTAGTTTCAGTGTATATTCTTGCGTGTTTTTTGGCTTATAGATAACATCTGTGGGAATTTTAAGGCCTCTGAAATCTCCCTATTCTATTTTGTTTCTATATATGTCTATTCAGTTTTGATGCAATAATTTATCATGGTGATGAGTGTTTTTTATTTTATCTGTGCTATATGCAAATTTTTTTACCCATGCCACACTGCAGCAAAATATTACTATTGAGCAGGGGCGTTGTTAGGATTTCAGAACATCCGGGGCTCAGCCCAAAGGAAGTCACAGAACCATAGAAGGGGGTATGGGGGCATCCTCCCTTGGGAGAAAATTTGTAAAATTTAATTTTCTTTTCAGTGTAGACTGAGGAACGGCCAGCAGAGCTCTGCCTGAGGAACTCAGGCTGTGCTCTGGCTCATGGGGTTAAAAGATCTGAGATGTAGCTAGGCGCCAGACCTAAACGAACATTAAAAATGATCAATCAAATCAATAAAATCTTGAAATCAATTCTGTAAGAGACAGGTAACCGGTGAAGGGAAGCAAGGATTGGAGTGATGTGGTGTCTACATTTGGCACCTGTTGAAACCTGGTGGCTGCATGCTGTATGAGCTGGAGCAGTGAGAGGGACTTTTGACTGAGGCTGCAGTAGAGGCAGTTGCAGTAGTATAAACTAGATAAAGGCATGGGTGATATTCTCCAGGTCAGCAGAAGATAGAAATGGTTTGATTTGGAAATGTTCCTCAGCTCAAAGAAACAGACATGATCCCTCTTCGCCTGCTGGTCAAAGTAAAGGTTAGAGTCAGAATACACCCCTCAATTCCTGGTCGCGTTAGTGGAGCTAGGGGGACCAAAGACAACAATTTCTGAGTTACTGTCATTGAGTTGTTAAACATTTTAGGCCACCCAGCTCTTAATATCTGTGAGGTATTCATGGAGGGTATTGAGGCAGTTTAGGTTACCAGGTTTGACAGGCAGGTATATCTGAGAATCATCAGCGTAGCAGTAAAAAGAGACATTATGTTTCCGCATAATGTGAATCGGAGCATGTACAAGGAAAATAAGATGAGACCTAAAGTTGAACCCTGGTTGAACCCCGCAGGTAAAATGAGCTGATGATGAGTTACCTATGGTGACACAGAAAGTTTTATTGGTGAGGTAGAAGTTGAACCGGTTCAGTGCTGCTTATCAGGTCAATGTAAGTGTCCAAAAACATTTTTCCTGTCCAAAAAAAATGAAGATGAAAGGTTTCATGCAAAAAGTGCAAAGTGCTGTGCAGTAAATGTTTCAGTTGAGAAATAATTTCCAGGTCACTAATTGAGAGAACCACAAAACCAGGAACTTCTGTCTGTACACGGCTTACATTCTTTAGTGTGAGAAAAGAGCTCGTAGTGACTGAAAATGTGTTGTTCCACAGTAAACTGCTGCAACCACTAACAGAAACCCTGAGTGCAACACAATCTCACTTCCTTATTTTTGCTCAATGTGGTTTTTTTTCATTCTTCTTTTTTTTTTATGGTCATTGTTTCCTTACTTGTGGCAAATAGTGCTATGTTGAATAATCTGATGGGACCTATGGATTTATGTAAGTATACAGCTATACATACTGTTTCCATTATTTTTTAAGTTTATATGCATAGTGATAAAACACATAGATAGGAGAAAATAATTATTTGTGCAGATTGGATAAAAAACTCCAAGGGGTTTATCAGTGACATCTCACCTCAAATAAAGAAACAACATTACTACAAGTACTACTAATAACAATAACAATAACAATAATAATCATATAATGTATCAAATACTACATTGTGAATTTACATATTGTACATGCAGTCTGCAGCACAGTATGAATCAGGGTTAAATTGGAGGAGCCCCACTCCATAGGATTTCCCCTGTCATCTTCTGCATATAGAAATAAATGTATGTTAGGAATAATGAGAAGAACACACAGTGTGGGAGAGCAAGGAGAGAGGATTCAAGGGTTCAAAACTAGCAAAAGTGATCAGATTAGGTTAGATTTCTTTATCAACTGTTAGACAAGTTATTTTTGGTTTGAAAATATAGCAAAATGAAAAATCACAGTAAGCAACAATCAATACATTGATTCACATTCTGTAGCTGTCAAAGAAGTGATGATCCAATTTGTCAGAAATTAAAAAGAGTTTTAACATTAAGTATTGACTAAATAACCATACATGTGACTTGGATCATGTTATCTGTCTATTAATTTTACAGGGTCCAGTGCTGTGAGCCGTGTGTTTGTGCTGAAGGGAGAGGATGTACGTCTGGAGGTCCAGAAACCTGATCTTCTGAAAGGAGACATTCACTTTTTTTCATGGACATTTAAAGGCAAATACACTGTAGTATCATTATCTTCTAAAGCAGAACCAACAGTCCATAAAAGTTACACAGGAAGGGTTGAGGTTTCTACTGAAGATTATTCTTTGGGATTGAAGAATCTACAAGAAGCCGACAGTGGAGTTTATACTGCAGAAATGATTGGGGAGGAAAAGCATACAGTTGCTGAATACAATGTCACAGTTCAAGGTAGGTTCCTTAAGGTTTCAGACTTTGATAGAGAGTAGTACCTGCTGTCCTGTTTCTAAAAGCCTTCAAACCTCTGTCTTCCAGAGCGAGTGTCTCCAGTTAACCTGACAGTGGGCTCTGTCTCCTCCAGCTCAGACTCCTGTAACCTCACTGTCACCTGCAGCGCTCAGGACTCTTCCATCAACAGCACTGTTACATGTGACACCCAAACCTGCTCTCAGGAGGGAGGAGAGAGGTCAGAGGTCACGAGCTCTGATGCCTCCCTCTACGTCTACCTGTCCAGTGGCTCAATCATCTGTAACCGTAGCAACCAGGTCAGCCGGAGCGAGGACATGAAGAAGATTGAACATTTCTGCCCTCGAGTCCCTGGTAAAACAGAAAGACAGATTGACATGCCGACACTGCAGATTTGAGTTTTAGTTTTACAAATATTTCTCAAAGCAGAGATGCAGTGGAGGCAGAAATAATCTACGCAAGTTAGCCAACTGGCAAACTTGAATGGCAAAGAAGGGACTCTGATCAAATATAAATAAAAATATAATTGGCAATGATTTCTGTTTTCATTCACTTATTATGACATGATCTTGGACTATCTTAGCTATGGGCTAGTATGGCTAGTTTAAACTTGGAGGGTCAGCTAGGCTAACGAGCTCACCTAGCTAACTTAGTATGGCTAGATTGCAGTTTCAGTTAGTAGCAGAGCGCTCGGCTTCATGATATTAGCTTCCTCCTCTCTGACCCTTTGCCTTTTTCACTGGGCTTCAGTCTACCACAGTGCTGCAAACTCTTTGCCAAGGAAAGTAGCTATTAGCTGCTCAAAAAGTTTCCAGAAGTTGCCAAATGATTTCACATGCTAATTTGCATACAAATATATTTGCTACACGAATCCTGCTCTCCCTCTGCTCTTAGCGGCAGCAGGAGTTTACACTGTGTATGAGAAAACCTGTGATCAGACCTCTTTGGACTAGACAAGCAGCGCAAATCAGCATCACCTGTGCTGATTTGTCACCAAATGAGTCAACACATTAACATTTTTCTCAATGGTCAGAAAAAGTTGTTATATTTGTTGCTAATCGCTTTTCAGAAATAGTCACCAGGGGTCTATAAAGTTGCTAAATCTAACAACAGTTGCCAAGCTGGCAACAGTGATCTAACACTAACACGAAAAATAGAGGTCTCCAGCCATTTAAGTTTAACTCAACCAATGAGATTATTTCTGCCGCCTGAGAAATGTTTCTAGAACTAAAACTGCAGTTCTACAAGATGTGAAGCTACAGTAACATGCTCTCTATTCTGCTGGGTGACTTGAAGTAGATCTACATTTCCAATCTTGTTTTTGTTTTTATTTACAGCCTCGACCTCAAGCCACTCATGGGCCATTATAATTGTGGTAGCTGTTCTGGTCGTCGTTTGCCTACTTCTAGTCATAGTAGGATGCATTGTCTTACGTCTCCGTCGTCGAAGGTGTCAAACATGTAAGTCCCAGTGTGCATCATTTCAACACAGAATGAAAATTAAAATCTTCCATACTAAGTCTGGAATTTTGCAAGTTTAATCTATGAAGACAGGAAAAATTGAGTAAGAAGCAATTCACCGTGGCTGTATACAGTACCATTTATAGACATTTTGATGAGCTGTGGGCTCATTTTTTGATCAAATTAAAAACCCCACAATAGTTTTATTTGTGCAGGTCTAATGATGCTCTGTAGTGATTTCCATGTAATTTGTGCAAAGTATGTGGGACTTGTTAGATTTAATTAGTTTTACACTTTTTAATAAAAACAGAGTGGTGGACTTCATAATTAGGTATAGGTACCAGTGTATTAAAGTTTTGTCTTGTTTGGGCCAATAACCTCAGAAGATTACAGAGCTGTAGCATGTATTGTTGATTTTTTTTAAATGATTTTTTAAAGTTTTAAAATGTAGACTGCTGCTAATAATTAAAATCTACTAAACCCCATATAGTTAAATGGGAATTCACAGCCTTGACAGAGTGCATGCTTAACCATATGCAGATATGTGACAAACTTAGGTGCGTTATTGTCTAGAGATGGAGTAGCTGTTAAGACACACTACATCTGGAACCAATACTATCCCTATTTCACCTTATGGACAAATTACACCAGGGCCATCTTCTGTAGGCCTACCTTTCTTCTCTTATCCTTCTTACTGTAAAAAAAACTAGTGTTCTCACTTTGTAGAAGAAAAAGGTAAATTAAGGCTGACTAAGGAAAGGCAAATGAAAGCAAAATGTCATTATGGTACATCATGTCAATACATGGTACTGTATTTATTTTTTTCTAGATGAAAGAGAGAACACGGAAAATACAGTGTATGATACTGCTCAGGTAAGACTCAAAGTTTTTTTTTTTAAAGATTTATTTTTGGCATGTTATGCTTTATTGGACAGATATAGTGAGAGAGAGACAGGAAGGTATGGGAGACAGAGTGAGGGGAGGACATGCAGCAAAGGACCGCAGGCCGGATTCGAACCTGGGTCAGGTGTGGGAAGGACTGAGCCTTACGGTACGTGCTCTACTCGATGAGCCACCGGGGCGCCCCGAGACTTAAAGTTTTTTAATATAACTTTCCCACTCACATTGATGAGGATAATTTCAGATGTTCAATAATTTATTGATTACCTGATGAGGATGAAAAACAGATAAAATTAAGAAATCTTTTCAACATTAGAATAAGAATTTGAAATTTGTCTGGGTGACATTGCAGAGACATACAGTATATATCATAGTTCCTTAGGCTAAAGTGCTGCAGTGTATAAAACACATGAGCATACACTATAAGTGAACATTTTCAAATGTTTATGACATTAAATTAAGCTGTTAAGAAGTTGAAGGAAAAGAAAGGTAATGCTTTACAGTGGCTTTAATCTGTGTATTAACCTGTGGAAATATATTATAATAATCCAGTAAAATTTACATTATGTTGTAAGTGCATCAGTATGGTGTAGTGCAGTGATTCTCAACCCTTTTCATATCAAGGGCCCCTAATTTAGTCCACATTGATGAGATTTCTTCTCTCAAACTCAAATCTGAGAATATTTTTACTGTTAGATATGATTTTGTCCATAATTCCATGACTATCTCTATCTATTGTAGGTGGAGAGATATCAAAATAATCATTCTTCTACATTCTCTATTTGTTTTAACTTCTTGGAAATGAAATAATGAAGTTTAACAATTCATCAATTTTCTGGGGTCCCCCTGGAACCCCCTCAAGGACCCCTGGTGGTCCCCGGGCCCCACATTGAGAACCACTGCTGTAGATTATGTATACCATTGATTTTTGTTAAGTACTTAGAGTATCAGTGTATATGCTTTTCCAAATGTTAGTACACATGTTAAAACACTGGAATAAGGCTATTGAAAAGTGAAAATACCAAACAACATTTTTCTAACAATGTTATATGTGTTTTCCTTCAGAATCCCATTAGAGGCCAACCTGTGGATCAGGATCATCCAGCTGACGTTTCAGTCACTTCTGGAACCACCATCTACAGCACAGTAGAGCCTCACACAGCACCCATAGGACCCACTGAGACGACAGGCAGCAACCTGCCGGAGAGCTTGTATGCTAAGATTGAAAGGCCTGCCAGGCCTTGAAAGAATCATCAGATTTTCTATTCCATCTACTGTACTTGCACTGATTTCCTACATGGATTTCCACTATTTACATTTCTATAAATTGCAAATTCCACTTTGTTCTAAATGTGGCTTTGAGAAACGGCACTTTATGCTGGGCTCTGCTTGTATAAAAATGGCTTCAGCTTGCAGAGTTGCAGACAGGGTTATTTTTTATTCAGTGTGTCATATCTGAAGTCAGCTTGTTCAAGTGGTTCTGTACTTTGTATATACTTTGTACATTGTATATTCTTAATTTCACTTATTAAATTTTTTAAAGGAGAATAACAATGTTATTTGGAGTTATAACCCATCTCCTACAGTCTATGTCTATGCCATGTCCCCAGTCATTTCATAATGCATGTTGTATGTAATTATGTTTTTTAACTACTATTTTTTGCCTTGGGTCAAGAGCTCCATTAACATTTTGAGAATGAAATATTTCTCCAACCTGGTGTTTGGCTTGTAGTGCTGAAGCTAAGTTTCTCTTCATGTATAGATAGCAGTTTGGGCCTTTACATGCTCAAGGAGGGCAGACAAGATGCTGCACACTTGACTCAGAGGCTTTTATTTTTTCACTGTCCCTCCTTGATAAACAAGTGACCAATATGAATTTCCATAACAATGTTCTATATACTAGTCTGTAAATGTCTACCGGTTATTCATTTAGCCCATCAGATTGTTTTCCAAAATATTTTAGCATTAAGCTTGTCTTACAATTTGGTAAACTATGGACTTAATGGGAGATTTGTCCCTGTAGAATAGCACCGGTCTCTATTCATGTGGGCTGTTCACTAACTATGGGGTAGAGTGCTGTTCTTTAGCCTGTGGACGTTTATTCTCTTTCCTGTTTAAACCACAGTCAGTCACTTCCTGCATGTACTGCTCACAGATCAAAATCTTGTCTATTACTGTTATATATACATTATATACATATTTTTATTACCATAAGACAAGACAATATAGTAATTTAATGGACACTTTATGCACATTTGCCCCTATAAAGACATGAATGCGTTTTCTGTAAAGAAATATGTATATATGTTTATTCAAATGAGGCACATACATTTTACATTTCCAGCGGCATCAACAGCAGTTTGTTTGGAATAAACAGAAGAAGAACTGAGTAGTTAGCAGGAGCAGTGATAGCCACCATGGCTGAACAGACAAAAGTAAAGAGCACCAACTACAGAAACTCAGACTACATCAACAGAAAATCCAACGAAGAAGACGTCACAGTCCCGCCCACACTGTTTGATTGACAGGTGATCTCTGGGAAGTGCAGTGCAGAGACACCACAGCAATAAGCGCTGAGCAAGAAAGATGGAGACACAATAAAACAAAGATGATTTTCTAGATTACCTCTTTAATCTAAACTAGTAATTTGATTTGATTTTATTAAGGATCCCCATTAGCTGGAGCCATAGCAACCAGCTAGTCTTCCTGGGGTCCACATAAAACACATACAAAAACAATCACAAACAAAAACCATACAATTGCCAATACAAAAATTAAAAACCAGAACTCACACAATAGATAATGAACCAACAAATGACGCAATAATCAGAAATGTGATGAGAAATCACTAATTAAAAATAAAACTAACAAATAAGACACCTGAGAGGCATACAAAACAAAACAAAACCAAACAAAACATACAAACAACACAGCCAGCCAAACAAATTACAGTCTTAGATAAAGTTTGAGTTTCTCTTTAAAAGCCGATTTACTACAAATGCAGCAGAGATATCGAGGCTGTTTTTTTTTCCACAGTGCTGACAGTGCTTAAACCACTGTCAGACAGACAACTTCCTGATGTGGTGTCATATCAGTTTTTTTCAAAATGGCAACGCTGCTACTCCTCTGGACCGTTTGTCTTCTGTATCCAGGCCGAATACAAGGTAAAACTATATATAATATATATCTATATTATTTCTACATCTTGAACTGCTCTTAAGTGTTTTAAAACTAAAACAGGGTTTCCACATTCAAATGGATGGTCATGATTAGTAGACTATGCTACTATTATTATTTGAATAGTTATGAGGAAAAGTGAATATTGCTCTATTGAAGAAATTGTCACTGAAAAGTGATGTTGGGTATCCATTTGAATGTGGAAACCATTTTGGACTATTACACTTGGCTGTACAAATTGTGTGTCAAACTGAGTCAGAGATGATGTGGTGATGCTGAGATAATTCAGTGAACACAAATGAACGTGAAAAAATCAACAACCAACAGGTCCCTTTTTTAAATTTTTTTTTTTTTTCGCTTTTTCGCTTTTTAAAACGTATACAATGCTGTTCAAAGGAACCCTACTGGGCTTTCACTCCATTTCTTTTCCTAAAATGGTCTTATTTATCTTTAATCGACACCTAAGTAACTAAAAATGTAAATGTGCCATGTAACAAGGTAAAATCCCTCAAAGACAAAATACCAAGAAATGATAAACATATACTATCACTCAGAACAGGTCAAGATCTTTTTTCTGCTGGATTGGGTATTGTTTAAATGTACTTCAAAAGTACAAGCATAAGCTTAGGAATCTTTTAAATTTGCTTTATTTTCTCCTTTTAGTTTCAGTGTATATTCTTGCGTGCTTTTTGGCTTATAGATAACATCTGTGGGGATTTTAAGGCCTCTGAAAATCTCCCTATTCTATTTTGTTTCTATATATGTCTATTCAGTTTTGATGCAATAATTTATCATGGTGATGAGTGTTTTTTATTTTATCTGTGCTATATGCAGATTTGTTTTACCCATGCCACACTGCAGCAGAAATATTACTGTTGAGCTTGTTCAGATTTTTGTCTAAAATCGGTACAAACTTATTTGGGATGTGGGTGGTTTAAAGGCGTATCAGAATGTTGGTGTTAAGAGTCACGCAGCATGTTGTGCAATTTGGTTTCTAGAAAAAGAATCAGGCAAAATTAGTACAAACACGTGACTTACGCACACTTGAACTCTGCAATATGTCAGCTGGGCTGGACAGGAGGACAACTTAGGGGAAGAACATGGCTTCTTCAAACCAAGACCTACCAGGAATATACAGGGATAAATCATAACATAGAGAGCAATGAGGGGATAGAGGAACTTTCAGTCCTCCACTTCCCTCTGGCCTGGAGCGAGGGAGGGGGGAGGGGGGGTGGGGGTCTCCTTTTCTTTTCAGTGTAGACTGAGGAACGGCCAGCAGAGCTCTGCCTGAGGAACTCAGGCTGTGCTCTGGCTCATATGGGGTTAAAAGATCTGAGATGTAGCTAGGTGCCAGGCCTAAACGAACTTTAAAAATGATCAATAAAATCTTGAAATCAATTCTGTAAGAGACAGGTAACCGGTAAAGGGAAGCGAGGACTGGAGTGATGTGGTGTCTACATTTGGCACCTGTTGAAACCTGGTGGCTGCATGCTGTATGAGCTGGAGCAGTGAGAGGGACTTTTGACTGAGGCTGCAGTAGAGGCAGTTGCAGTAGTATAAACTAGATAAAGGCATGGGTGACATTCTCCAGGTCAGCAGAAGATAGAAATGGCTTGATTTTGGAAATGTTCCTCAGCTCAAAGAAACAGACATGGTCCCTCTTCACCTGCTTGTCAAAGTAAAGGTTAGAGTCAGAATACATTCTTAAATTTCTGGTTGCTTGCTTCACCTTTGAAAATAGGCTACCCAGTTTGTTTTGAATTAAGTTAATGGAGCTAGGGGGAACAAAAGAGAACAAGTTATTGTCGCTGAGTTGTAAAACATTTTGAGTCACTCAGCTCTTAATATCTGTGATGTATTCATGGAAGGTATTGAGGCAGTTTGGGTTGCCAGGTTTGACAGGCAGGTATATCTGAGCATCATCAGCGTAGCAGTAAAAAGAGACATTATGTTTCCGCATAATGTGAATCGGAGCATGTACAAGAAAAATAAGATGGGACCTAAAATTGAACCTTGGGGAACCCTGCAGGTAAAATGAGCTGAGGGTGATGATAATGATGAGTTACCTATGGTGACAGAGAAAGTTTTATTGGTGAGGTAGAAGTTGAACCAGTTCAGTGCTGCTTATCAGTTCAATGTAAGTGTCCAAAAATGTTTTTCCTGTCCAAAAAAAATGAAGATGAAAGGTTTCATGCAAAAAGTGCAAAGTGCTGTGCAGTAAATGTTTCAGTTGAGAGATAATTTCCAGGTCACTAACTGAGAGAACCACAAAACCAGGAACTTCTGTCTGTACACGGCTTATATTCTTTAGTGTGAGAAAAGAGCTCGTACTGACTGTAAATGTGTTGTTCCACAGTAAACTGCTGCAACCACTAACGGAAACCCTGACTGCAACACAATCTGACTTCCTTATTTTTGCTCAATGTGTTTCTTTCTTTTCTTTATGGTCATTATTTCCTTATTTGTAGCAAATAGTGCTATTGTAATGACCTATGGATTTTTGTAAGCATACAGCTATTACATACTGTTGATCTGTTGATCTGTTGATTATTTTTTAAGTTTATATACACAGTGATAAAACACATATGTGACAAAATACAGTGATAAAACGATGGCTGAAAAAAAAGAATAAAATAATATAATGAATTTACTGTACATGCAGGCAGTACAATATGTATCAGGGTTAAATTGTAGTTTAAAGGTGGGGAGCCCCACTCCGTAGGATTTCCCCTGTCATCTTCTGCATACAGAAATAAATGTATGTTAGGAATAATTAGAAGAACACACAGTGTGGGAGAACAAGGAAAGAGGACTTGAGGGTCATCAGATCAGATTAGGTTCGTTTTCTTTATCAACTGTTAGACAAGTTAGTCTATACTTGCCAGCCTATAGAGCCCTATTGTGAACCCGGAAATGTTGAGTACCCCAAAGTTTTATGTTAGAAATGTACAGTATGGGTCCCCAGCATTTAGAAACTGCCGGATGCTAACTTGCATATGTTGGGCAATTTGCATAATTAGCATAATTAGCATGAATTACCACAATCACCTATATGGACAATATTTCAGCAACTGCTTGGCCGATTTGGACAATATTGGAGTGGTTTGGGGGGTTATTGTGGATGCTGAATCCATTTCTGACATTTTCAGAATTTAAAATGGCCGTTTAAACCAGAAGTGGCCATATTTCAACTTCCGGTGGGCCGATTTTGATGAAATTGGAGTCGATTTTGAGGCTATTTATATGCTTAATACATTGGACCTGCATTTCAGAATCAAGAGAGCTCAATGTCATTGGTGTGAATGTTGAGACGTAATATTTCTTCAAATTTCTTCAGTTCTGCTCGTGTTTTTTTGCTGTGCAACATTGTGTCATTGACCTGTGTCATTGCCGCTGTGGTTACTGCTGCGGGCGGAATATTTATTTTATTTATTTATTTAAAATTTATTTGGCAGGGACAGTACACATCAATCAACATTTTAGTTCACACTTCAATGTAAATGTGTCAGAGTTAGCCAAGAGGCTAATTTACATCTGTAGTCCCTGGGCAGGTCAACAACATAACAATTATAATAAAGTTAAAAAAGAAAAAAGCAGTACATTATGTTAGGAAACATTAACAGTGTAGCAGCATTAAAAAGAAGCAGTCAAAGCAATGTCCACACTTGAATAAATGGAGGTGGTACACACAGGAGCTGGAGATTAATTTTGAGTACAGCTCTGGTGTTCTTTGAGCCAGTTTTTGAGAGATTTTTTGAACAGTCCAAGGGTAGTACAGGTCCTTACATGTGTGGGCAGAGTGTTCCAGTGCTGCGTGGCTCGGACAGAGAAGGCTGAACATGCAAAAGTACTCCTTCTAAATGGAACAACGCAGTCCCCTCTGGATGTGGACCTTGTGGGTCTGTCATTGTCCTTTCTGGCCACAAACTGACTTATTGGTGGGGGGGCAAGACCATGAAGGATTTTAAAAACAAGGCAGGCGTCATTATACAGTCTAAGACTGTCCAGGGTGGGTAGATTATACTTTTGAATGATGTGACAGTGGTGATATCCGCGAGGCTTCTTGTCCATGATCTTTAGTGCTTGTTTATAGAGGGACTCAAGTTGATGTAAGGTGGTTGATCCTGCTTGCGACCAGCTTGTGATACAGTATGACAGATGGGAGAAAATCATTGTGTGCATATATAGCAGGGCTGCTTCAGTTGACAGGTATGGACGAATGAATCTGAAATTGGCAAGACCAAACTTCACGGTATGGATAACCTTCTTTATATGTTTTTTTGAATGTTAAATTTGAATCCAAAATGATGCTGAGGTATTTGAATTCTGATACCACCTCAAGTTTTTCACCGTTAAACAACACATCCGGCTGATGGACCTCTGTAGTTGTTTTGGAGAAAAACATGCAAACGGTCTTATTGACATTCAGGTGCAGGCATGATTGGTTCAGCCAGTTTGATACATTGGCCAGTGCTTCAGATAGTTTGTATACAGCCTGTTGTCGATTTGTTGCATGAGTGTAGAGAACGGTATCATCAGCATACATTTGGAGACTGACAGATGGGCATGCGGATGGGAGGTTATTTATATATATGCTGAAAAGGAGCAGGCCCAGTATGGATCCTTGGGGAACACCAGTATCCACTGTGATTCACTGTATCAAAGGCCATCCTTAGGTCTAGAAAGACAGCACCAACACCCCTGACACCCCCTTTGTCCATTATAGATTTTATGCACTCTAGAAGATAGCAGTTAGCTGTATCCGTGGAATGATTGGACCTAAACCCAAATTGCATAGGATGCAAAGGGTTATGGCCCTGACTCAGACGTGCTGTCAGCTGCTCTGTCACCCATTTCTCTGCCGCCCTGGATAAGACTGGTAGGATGCTAATAGGCCTGAAATTGCCAACATCTGTTGGGTCTCCAGATTTGAATACAGGAGTAACTTCCAGCAAACTTCCAGGCATCAGGAAAGATGCCCTGCTTGATGGACAGGTTTATCAGATGAGCATATGCTGATTAAACAGCATGATTATTGCACAGGTGTGCCTTGGGCTGGTCACAATAAAAGGCCACTCTAAAATGTGCAGTTTTATCTTGAAAAAAGACATTTATTAGGCACTGAACTATGGATCTCACATGACTAGGGCTACAGATACGCATTTTTTGAAAACCAGTCAGTATCTGGTGTGACCACCATTTGCCTCATGCAGTGCGACACATCTCCTTCACGTTGATCAGGTTGTTGATTGTGGCCTGTGGAGTGTTGGTCCACTCCTCTTCAATGGCTGTGCCAAGTTGCTGGATATCGGCAGGAAGTGGAACACGCTGTCGTACACGCCGATCCAGAGCATCCCAAACATGCTCAATGGGTGACATGTCTGGTGAGTATGCAGGCCATGCAAGAACTGGGATGTTTTCAGCTTCCAGGAATTGTGTACAGATCCTTGCAACATGGGGCCGTGCGTTATCATGCTGCAACGTGAGGTGATGGCGGTGGATGAATGGAATGACAACGGGCCTCAGGATCTCGTCACGGTATCTCTGTGCATTCAAATTGCCATCAATAAAATGCACCTGTGTTCGTTGTCCGTAGCTTATGCCTGCCCATACCATAACCCCACCGCCACCATGGGGCACTCTGTTCACAACGCTGACATCAGCAAACCGCTCACCCACATGACGCCATACACGCTGTCTGCCATCTGCCCGGTACAGTGAAAACTGGGATTCATCTGTGAAGAGAACACTTCTCCAAAGTGCCAGACGCCATCGAAGGTGAGCGTTTGCCCACTCAAGTCGGTTACGACGACGAACTGCAGTCAGGTCAAGACCCTGGTGAGGACGACGAGCACGCAGATGAGCTTTCCCGAGACGGTTTCTGACAGTTTGTGCAGAAATTCTTTGGTTTTTAAAACCAACTGTTGCATCAGCTGTCCGGGTGGCTGGTCTCAGACGATCTCGCAGGTGAAGAAGCCGGATGTGGTGGAGGTCCTGGGCTGGCGTGGTCTGCGGTTGTGAGGCCGGTTGGATGTACTGCCAAATTCTCGTAAACGACATTGGAGGCGGCTCATGGTAGTGAAATGAACATTCAATTCACGGGCAACAGCTCTGGTGGACATTCCTGCAGTCAGCATGCCAATTGCACGCTCCCTCAAAACTTGTGACATCTGTGGCATTGTGTTGTGTGATAAAACTGCACATTTTAGAGTGGCCTTTTATTGTGGCCAGCTCAAGGCACACCTGTGCAATAATCATGCTGTTTAATCAGCATCTTGATATGCCACACCTGTCAGGTGGATGGATTATCTTGGCAAAGGAGAAGTGCTCACTAACACAGATTTAAACAAAAGGCTTATTTCTCTCAAATTTTGTTCACAAATTTGTGTGCATAGAAAAAGTCTTAGATCTTTTATTTCAACTCATGAAAAATGGGAGCAAAAACAAAAGTGTTGCGTTTATCTTTTTGTTCAGTATAAAAAGCTATGTTCCGTCCGTCTTTCCATCCGGCCGTTATTCCGCCCGCAGCAGTAACCACAGCGGCAATGACACAGGTCAATGACACAATGTTGCACAGCAAAAAAACGCGAGCAGAACTGAAGAAATTTGAAGAAATATTATGTCTCAACATTCACACCAATGACATTGAGCTCTCTTGATTCTGAAATGCAGGTCCAATGTATTAAGCATATAAATAGCCTCAAAATCGACAGCAAATCGGCCCACCGGAAGTTGAAATATGGCCACTTCTGGTTTAAACGGCCATTTTAAATTTTGAAAATGTCAGAAATGGATTCAGCATCCTCAATAACCCCCAAAACCACTCCAATATTGTCCAAATCGGCCAAGCAGTTGCTGAAATATTGTCCATATAGGTGATTATGGTAATTAATGCTAATTATGCTAATTATGCAAATTGCTCAACATATGCAAATTAGCATCCGGCAGTTTCTAAATGCTGGGGACCCATACTGTACATTTCTAACATAAAACTTTGGGGTACTCAACATTTCCGGGTTCACATTGCTGGCAAGTAGACTAAGTTCTTTTGGGTGTGAAAATAAAGCAAAATGAAAAATCACAGTAAGCAACAATCAACACATTGATTCACATTCTATAGCTGTCAAAGAAGTGATGATCAGAAATAACAATTTGTCAGAAATAAAAACTAAATAACCATACATGTGATTTTGATCATGTTATCTGTCTATTAATTTTACAGGGTCCAGTGCTGTGAGCCGTGTGTTTGTGCTGAAGGGAGAGGATGTACGTCTGGAGGTCCAGAAACCTGAACTTCTGAGAGGAGACATTCTTTTGTTTTCATGGACATTCAAAAGTGAAGACACTGTAGTAGGATTACCTTATAATGCAGAACCAAGAGTCAACAAAAATTACACAGGAAGGGTTGAGCTTCCTATTAAAAATTATTCTTTGGGATTGAAGAACCTACAAGAAGCCGACAGTGGAGTTTATACTGCACAAGTGATTGGGGATAAAAACCACAGAGTTGCTGAATACAATGTCACAGTTCAAGGTAGGTTCCTTAAGGTTTCAGACTTTGATAGAGAGTAGTACCTGCTGTCCTGTTTCTAAAAGCCTTCAAACCTCTGTCTTCCAGAGCGAGTGTCTCCAGTTAACCTGACAGTGGGCTCTGTCTCCTCCAGCTCAGACTCCTGTAACCTCACTGTCACCTGCAGCGCTCAGGACTCTTCCATCAGCAGCACTGTTACATGTGACACCCAAACCTGCTCTCAGGAGGGAGGAGAGAGGTCAGAGGGCATCACCTCTGACGCCTCCCTCAGTGTCTACCTGTCCAGTACCTCAATCATCTGTAACCGTAGCAACCAGGTCAGCCGGAGCGAGGACATGAAGAAGATTGAACATTTCTGCCCTCGAGTCCCTGGTAAAACAGAAAGACAGATTGACATGCTGACACTGCAGATTTGAGTTTTAGTTTTACAAATATTTCTCAAAGCAGAGATGCAGTGGAGGCAGAAATAATCTACGCAAGTTAGCCAACTGGCAAACCTGAATGGCAAAGAAGGGATAAAAATATAATTGGCAATGATTTCTGTTTTCATTCACTTATTATGACATGATCTTGGACTATCTTAGCTATGGGCTATATGGCTAGTTTAAACTTGGAGGGTCAGCTAGGCTAACTAGCTCACCTAGCTAACTTAGTATGGCTAGGTTGCAGTTTCTCAGTTAGTAGCAAAGTGCTCGGCTTCATGATATTAGCTTCCTCCTCTCTGACCCTTTGCCTTTTTCACTGGGCTTCAGTCTACCACAGTGCTGCAAACTCTTTGCCAAGGAAAGTAGCTATTAGCTGCTCAAAAAGTTTCCAGAAGTTGCCAAATGATTTCACATGCTAATTTGCATACAAATATATTTGCTACACCAATCCTGCTCTCCCTCTGCTCTTAGCGGCAGCAGGAGTTTACACTGTGTATGAGAAAACCTGTGATCAGACCTCTTTGGACTAGACAAGCAGCGCAAATCAGCATCACCTGTGCTGATTTGTCACCAAATGAGTCAACACATTAACATTTTTCTCAATGGTCAGAAAAAGTTGTTATATTTGTTGCTAATCGCTTTTCAGAAATAGTCACCAGGGGTCTAGAAAGTTGCTAAATGTAGCAACAGTTGCCAAGCTGGCAACAGTGATCTAACACTACTTGGCTGGAAAAATAGTAGTCTCCGGCCATTTAAGTTTAACTCAACCAATGAGATTATTTCTGCCGCCTGAGAAATGTTTCTAGAACTAAAACTGCAGTTCTACAAGATGTGAAGCTACAGTAACATGCTCTCTATTCTGCTGGGTGACTTGAAGTAGATCTACATTTCCAATCTTGTTTTTGTTTTTATTTACAGCCTCGACCTCAAGCCACTCATGGGCCATTATAATTGTGGTAGCTGTTCTGGTCGTCGTTTGCCTACTTCTAGTCATAGTAGGATGTATTGTCTTACGTCTCCGTCGTCGAAGGTGTCAAACATGTAAGTCCCAATGTGCATCATTTCAACACAGAATGAAAATTAAAATCTTCCATACTAAGTCTGGAATTTTGCAAGTTTAATCTATGAAGACAGGAAAAATGGAGTAAGAAGCAATTCACCGTGGCTGTATACAGTACCATTTATAGACATTTTGATGAGCTGTGGGCTCATTTTTTGATCAAATGAAAAATCCCACAATAGTTTTATTTGTGCAGGTCTAATGATGCTCTGTAGTGATTTCCATGTAATTTGTGCAAAGTATGTGGGACTTGTTAGATTTAATTAGTTTTACAGTTTTTAATAAAAACAGAGTGGTGGACTTCATAATTAGGTATAGGTACCAGTGTGTGAAAGTTTTGTCTTATTTGGGCCAATAACCTCAGAAGATTACAGAGCTGTAGCATGTATTGTTGATTTTTTTTAATGATTTTTTAAAGTTTTAAAATGTAGACTGCTGCTAATAATTAAAATCTACTAAACCCCATATAGTTAAATGGGAATTCACAGCCTTGACAGAGTGCATGCTTAACCATATGCAGATATGTGACAAACTTAGGTGTGTTATTTTCTAGAGATGGAGTAGCTGTTAAGACACACTACATCTGGAACCAATACTATCCCTATTTCACCTTATGGACAAATTATACCAGGGCCATCTTCTGTAGGCCTACCTTTCTTCTCTTATCCTTCTTACTGTAAAAAAGAATAGTGTTCTCACTTTGTAGAAGAAAAAGGTAAATTAAGGCTGACTAAGGAAAGGCAAATTAAAGCAAAATGTCATTATGGTACATCATGTCAATACATGGTACTGTATTTATTTTTTTCTAGATGAAGGAAAGGACACAGAAAACACAGTGTATGCTACTGCTCAGGTAAGACTCAAAGATTTTTAATATAACTTTCCCACTCACATAGATGAGGATAATGTCAGATGTTCAATAATTTACCAATTACCTGATTACAAGGAATAGATAAAATTAAGAAATATTTTCAACATTAGAATAAGAATTAGAAGTTTGTCTGGGTGACATTGCAGAGACATACAGTCTATATCATAGTTCCTTAGGCTAAAGTGCTGCAGTGTATAAAACACATGAGCATACACTATAAGTGAACATTTTCAAATGTTTATGGCATTAAATTAAGCAGTCAAGAAGTTGAAGGAAAAGAAAGGTAATGCTTTACAGTGGCTGTAATCTGCGTATTAACCTGTGGAAATATATTATAATAATCAAATAAAATTTACATTATGTTGTAAGTGCATCAGTATGGTGTAGTGCAGTGATTCTCAACCCTTTTCATATCAAGGGCCCCAAATTGAGTCCACATTGATGAGATTTTTTCTCTCAAACTCAAATCTGAGAATATTTTTATTGTTAGATATGATTTTGTCCATAATTCCATGACTATCTCTATCTATTGTAGGTGGAGAGATATCAAAATAATTCTTCTACATTCTCTATTTGTTTTAACTTCTTGGAAATGAAATAATAGTGAAGTTTAACAATTCATCAATTTTCTGGGGACCCCCTGGAACCCCCTCAAGGACCCCTGGTGGTCCCCGGGCCCCACATTGAGAACCACTGCTGTAGATTATGTATACCATTGATTTTTGTTACGTACCTAGAGTATCAGTGTATACGCTTTTCCAAATGTTAGTACACATGTTAAAACACTGGAATAAGGCTATTGAAAAGTGAAAATACCAAACATTATTTTCCTGACACTGTTATATGTGTTTTCCTTCAGCATCCCAAAAAAGACCAACTTGTGAATCAGGATCACACAGCTGACACTGAAACCACCACCTACAGCTTTGTAGGGCATCACACAGCACCCATGGGACCCACTGAGACTAAAGCCAACAACCAGCCGGAGAGCTTGTATGCTACAGTTGCCAAGCCTGCCAGGCCTTGAAAGAGTCTTCAGATTTTCTATTCCATGTACTGTACTTGCACTCATTTCCTACGTGGATTTCCAGTATTCACATTTCTATAAATTGCAAATTCCACTTTGTTCTAAATGTGGCTTTGAGAAACGGCACTTTATGCTGGGCTCTGCTTGCATAAAAATGGCTTCAGCTTGCAGAGTTGCAGACAGGGTTATTTTTTATTCTGCGTGTCATATCTGAAGTCAGGTTGTTCAAGTGGTTCTGTACTTTGTACATCGTATATTCGTCATTTCACTTCAGCCAAATCTGTAAGTATCTTTTTGAGATACCTTGCTAACAGACATTGTGATTCTCCTTTGTAACCCTCTCAATCTCAAAGTTTTTAAAGGAGAATAGCAGTGTCATTTGGAGTAATAACCCATTTCCTACTGTCTATGTCTACGTCATGTCCCCAGTCATTTCATAATGCATATTGTATGCAATCAGATTTTTTAACATTTAGTCGTTTTTTGTTGTTTTCAAATACAAACAAAACTTAACGTAAAGTTAATATGGTGTCAAACCCAGCTTGAAATTGACTGCTGTCCCGACTAACACAGATGCTCTAAATAAGAAGACATGGATGTGAAAAATAAGGTTAATAAGGCAACATGTTTTTGAGGGATTTTTTCCTGGTGGAGACTGCCATCTCTTCCTGTGGGAGTCAGTGACATAATGCAGCACTGATATGAAACACTTAGCACAATGAAATAAGGATAAAACAGAAACCAAATTAAAGCCCCTATGTGTAGAATTTGTATCTGATTATATCATCCTCCAATTAATTTTGATACCATAAAAGTATAATAGAACAATGAGACCATGGCGGAGAAAATTGGGTGAGTCTATGTGTTGCTTTCAGTTTGTTCATTATCTGTATCTGCGGGTACGAATTGGCGCAAAGTGCCGTACTGACTCACGGCAGAAAGTCAAACCAAACCAGGAAGAAAACAGACGCAGTTTGAATGCAGACTCGTTGCTTAGATTGAACAACGTGAAGCTAATCAATATGGCAGATAGTGGTAACATGGAAGACAGGAGCTCCCGGTAGCCCCGCGGATCGATCGGCTTTAAGTTCTCGTTGTTCTACCGTATTTAGTGACCCATCAGATTCTGTGACCTGCAGTGTTGGTTAGGTTGGTTAGGTTTAGGCATGAGGAGTGACATGGTTGGGGTTAGGGTAAGAATATCAGGGCAGGTCACAGAATCTGATGGGTCACCAAATTCGGTGCAACACCGGCTGCTGACAGAGAGTGGGGGTACAGAAGGGAAAGAAACCATAGCGACTTTCATTAGTGAGCAGACCATGGCGTTCCTCCTGTCCGGTGTGTGTGTGGGTTGTAATCACGTCATTTAGTCCGCATTTGGCGTCTTGTGCCGTCATCCTGTGTCGGTCCATGTCTCCTGCCTTCTGCCAGCTTGATCGGCCGTATTCGGCACATTTAATACAACTCTATACTCTGTTTGCGTTACTTGAATTGTGTTTAGTCTAGTTCGTTAGCGGTAGCATTTTCTAATAGCTGCAGCTCGTAGCATCAGAATAGTAAATGTCCGATAGGCGAGTTGTGTGTTTGTACTGTTGTTACTGCTATACAATCAGCATTCATTGGTTTGCGCCTATGAATTTGCGTGTTTGCATGTCCATACAGATGTGTATTTTTCTGTATATATTTGTGCATATGTGTGTATGTACACTGTACGTGTGTATGTGGACATGTATGTGCATATATGCAGTTTATGTGTGTGTATATATGGGTACTGTATGTGCAGTACGTGTATTTATGTGTGTGTGTACATATATACATATATATTTGTGTATGGGTATGTATGCATGAATATGTTTATATGCGCTTGAGTATTTATGTATATATGCATGTATGTATGCATATCTGTGTGTATGTATGTATGTACGTGTATATACATGTATATACTTTTGTATATGTGCATGCAGAATGTAAAGGAGAGGGAACTTAAATAAAAAAAAAACACCAGTGTTACCCTTTAACATTTCACTTTTGGGATGGTCATAAATTCTTAAAAAGGTTTTGCCATTGTAATTTACAATCTAGATCTGTTTTACTGTAGTGTTTACAAAAACCTCCAGATGTACAACACATGGAGTCATATAAAGGTCATGTTAAGCTGTTGCATACTGCTTTTTCTTTGGCTCCAATCATTTTGAGAATGAAATATATCTCCAACCTGCTGTTTGGCTACGTTTCTCTTCATGTATAGATAGCAGTCTTTACATGCTCAACGAGGCCAGACAAGATGCTGCTCACTCAGAGGCTTTTATTTTTTCACTGTTCCTCCTTGATAAACAAGTGACCACTATAAATTTCCATAACAATGTTCTATATACTAGTCTGTAAATGTCTACCAGTTATTCATTTAGCCCATCAGATTGTTTTCCAAAATATTTTATAGCATTAATCTTGTCTTACAATATGGTAAACTATGGACTTAATGGGAGATTTGTCCCTGTAGAATAGCACCGGTCTCTATTCATGTGGGCTGTTCACTAACTATGGGGTAGAGTGCTGTTCTTTAGCTTGTGGGCGTTTATTCTCTTTCCTGTTTAAACCACAGTCAGTCACTTCCTGCATGTACTGCACACAGATCAAAATCTTGTCTATTTATACATATAGATATTTTTATTAGCAGAAGACAAGACAATATAGTAATTTAATGGACACTTTATGCACATTTGCCCCTATAAAGACCTGAATGAGTTTTCTGTAAAGAAATATGTATATATGTTTATTCAAATGAGGCACATAGCATAAGAATGATTTGCTAATCATGCAGTGCAATTCAGAGAAGAAAACATAATATAAAGACTACTACAACAAATGCTACTACCACTAATAATAATGCTAATATAAAGAAACAGAAAACAAATTATAATGATAATAGCTCTGTTGTGTAGTACTTTTCTTAACAATTACAAAGTGGGCAATTAAAAAAGGACAGAACACATTAACAAAGGATCAGTTCTAATGAAGCGACTTGCACTGCTGTCTCCATTAACCATAGCTCACTAAGACCTGATCAGCAAAATGAACAAAAACAAAAACAAAAAATATATAGTGAGCAAAATGCAATTTTATATAAATTTCACGTGTCCAGCATCAGCAACAGCAACAGCAGTTTGTTTGGAATAAACAAGAACTGGGTAGTTAACATGAGCAGAGATAGCCACCAAAAAGAAAAGGGCGCCACCTGCAGAAACTCAAACTGCATCAACAGAAAATCCAACACAGTCCCGCCCACACTGTTTGATTGACAGGTGATCTCTGGGAAGTGCAGTGCAGAGACACCACAGCAATGAGCGCTTAACAAAGATGGAGACAAAAAAAAAAAAAGATGATTTTAATCTAGGCTACTAATAGTCAAAAGAGCTTTATCTGTCAGTCTAAAACTGCACTTCTGTCCTTTCTTTGGTCCTTTCTACCTCTCTCATGTGCTTTTATTTACCATTTTCTATCACACATGATCATTTAACAGTCACAGGAATATTTTGTTAAGTATTTTCAGCGTACTGCAGCTCTGACCCTCACATTCCTTACAACCTTTACTACAATGTAAAATGTAAATAGGGAGATGAAAGTTCGGTCGGTGGAGAATCGTTGGTTCACTCTTGCTTTCTGCGCCGGTCCAGGAGGTGGACGCTGATGACGGCCGACACCATGATGATGAGACCGACAGACAGCAGGACAGTCCTCACCAGACAAACTGAGATCCCAGAGACTCTCTCTGAACCTGGAGCACAACAAGCAGGACAGCAGGTTACAATACTGACACACCAAGACTCTGACACCACAGCACTGAAAGTAGCACATTACAGTTATTCCTGTTACCGTAATCAAACTTTCCAGCCCTTTCTCCGTTTTGGAACAAAAATAATTTCAAGACACTCCCAAAGAGCAGATGTGCAATTCCTACTGGTTGCTGATATGTTGATAAAGGTCATAGGTTATTTAATGTCCCTTTAAACAAAATTTAAGTAACACTACTTCTATTTAAGTGGGGTATCTTGGTACTCTTTCCACCTCTGCAGCCCAACAAGGTGGTTTAATCATGTTCAGAATGTATTTATTTGCATAGATAAAAATTCTAAGGCACAAAGTTAAGAAAAAATGCAGATTGTGCAGATGAGATGATAAAAAAACAAATCCAAGGGGCTTGTAAAAACATCTCACCTCCATAGAAACAAAGGAAGGAGTTACTATGACTGCATGTGTGTTTGTCACAGTGACAAACCAATAACTACCAATAACTCAACCAATCAGATTGTTTCTGCCTCTACTGCAGCTCTGCCTTGAGAAATGTTTGTAAAGCTAAAACTCAAATCTGCAGTGTCGGGATGTCAGTCTGTCTTTCTGTCTTACCAGGGACTTGATGGCAGAGAGGTTCAATCTTCTTCTGCCGCTAAGGGCAGAGGGAGAGCGGGATTGGTGTAGCAAATATATTTGTGTGCAAATTAGCGTGTGACTTAATCTGGCAACATCTGGAGATTTTTTGAGCAGCCAATAGTTTTGGAAAAGAGTTGGAAACCCTACATTAGACTGAAGCCCAGTGAAAAAGGCAAAGGGTAAGAGAGGAGGAAGCTAATATTATGAAGCCGAGCGCTCTGTTACTAACTGAGAAACTGCAATCTAGCCATACTAGCTAGTTAAATATTTGTAAAACTAAAACTCAAATCTGTGCTGTCAGCATGTTGATCTGTCTTTCTGTCTTACCAGAGACTTGATTGGCTTGGCAGAGAGGTGCAATCTTCTTCATGTCCTTGCTGCAGCTGACCTGGTTGCTATGGTTACAGATGATTGAGCCGTTGGACAGGTAGACATAGAGGGAGGTATCAGAGGTTGTGACCTCTGACCTCTCTCCTCCCTCCTGAGAGCAGGTTTGATTGTCACATGTAACAGAGCTGCTGATGGAAGAGTCCTGAGCGCTGCAGGTGACAGTGAGGTTACAGGAGTCTGAGCTGGAGGAGACAGAGCCCACTGTCAGGTTAACTGGAGACACTCGCTCTGGAAGACAGAGGTTTGAAGGCTTTTAGAAACAGGACAGCAGGTACTACTCTCTATCAAAGTCTGAAACGGTAAAGGAATAGTTTACCCAAAAATGAAAATTCAGTCATTATCTGCTCACCCCCATGCCAGTCGAAAGTCAGGTGAAGTTTGTTAGTCCATACAACAGGACCTTAGCTTCCCAGCACAACTCCGTAGCAGCCTTCTCCAAACAACTGAAGTTCCTGGGGACCTGACTTCAGAGTTCAGAAAATAATGGAAAATAATCATAAAATGGCTCCATACAGCTCGTCCCGCATAATCCAAGTCTTCTGAAGCCCAATGATCCCAAATCGACTTGAAAAGACCGACCTTTACACCATTATTTAGCTGAAATTTTCACTATAGCTGTTGATTTGAAGAAAAAAAAAAAGCTCACGTTTCGCTTGCGTTTTGAAGGCTAAACAGCCAAACCGTTTTCTGGTAATTTGAGTAAGAGTTATGCATCTCCTCGTTCTTGTATCTCTCCTTTTTTTTTTTTTTTTTTTAAATCAGCAGCTATAGTGACGATTTCAGCTAAATAATGGTGTAAATGTCGGTCTTTTCAAGTCACTTTGGGATCATTTGGCTTCAGGAGACTTGGGTTATGCTGGAATCATTTTATGGTTATTTTCCACTATTTTTTTTAAATCTCTGAAGACAGGACCCCAGCAACTTCAGTTGTTTTGAAGAAGGCTGCTACGGAGTTCTGCTGGGAAGCTCAGGGACTATTGTATGGACTAACAAACTTTACCTGAGTTTCAGCTGGCATGGGGGTGAGTAGATAATGACAGAATTTTCTTTTTTGGGTGAACTATTCCTTTAAGGAACCTACCTTGAACTGTGACATTGTATTCAGCAACTCTATGGTATATTTCCCCAAACATTTTTGCAATATAAACTCCACTGTCGGCTTCATGTAGATTCTTCAATCCCAAAGAGTAATCTTCAGTAGAAATCTCAACCCTTCCTGTGTAATTTTTGTGGACTCTTGGTTCTGCATTAGAAGATAATGTGACTACAGTGTGTTCACTTTTGAATGACCATAAAAATAAGTGAACGCCTCCTCTCAGAAGATCAGGTTTCTGGACATCCAGACGTACATCCTCTCCATTCAGCACAAACCCACGGCTCACAGCACTGGACCCTGTAAAGTTATATAGACAGATAACATGATCAAAGTCACATGTATGGTTATTAAGTCAATATTGAAGGTTAAAACACTTTTTTATTTCTGACAAACTGAATCATCACTTAAAGGAATAGTTCACCCAGAAATGAAAATTCAGTCATTATCTACTCACCCCCATGCAAGTTGAAACTCCTGTGAAGTTTGTTAAAACAACTGTCAATAGGGACTACTATTTAGAGCAAATCTTCGCTACAACTGAAAAACAGTTGTGTGTGCAGTCGTGAATCTCCTCCACCTCCTTGTTTACATTCCTAGTCATAGGGCTACATCACACAAAGAGTGAAGGTATATGAAATAATTTACGTGTATAGTGTTAGAGTGAGCCGACGTTTGAAAGTCTGATAAGTAAGCGGAAAGTGTTATAAGTCACTTTCAGCAGAGTTCTTCTCACAGTTTGTGTGAGCGCAGCCTAAACAAGGAAGTGGAGGAGATTCATGACTGCGCACGCGCAACCGTTTTTCTAACGTTTTTCGGCTGTAGTGAAGATTTGCTCTAAATAATGGCGTCAATATCGGTCTTTTCCACTCACTGTGTGATCGTTGGCTGTATGGAGTCATTTTATGGATATTTTCTGTCGTTTTTCTGCTTTTTTCAGGAACTCTAAAGATCGACTTCAGTTGTTTTGGAGGACGCTGCTGCGAAGTCGTGCTCGGAAGCTCTGTGATTGTTTTATGGACTAACAAACTTAGACAGGAGTTTCAACTGGCATGGGAGTGAGTAGATTTTTAAGTGAACTATTCCTTTAACACACAGCTCACAGCAATAAACCCTGTGGAGATCACAGAGAGGGATGATAAGTCAAACTTATCCTAGTCAAAATTCTTTGTGTTTTTGTTGCTCTTGCTGGCCTTCATTACAGCATGTTCACATCTTAGCTTGAACTGAACTGACTTTTTTCTTTATAAAGCACTTTTTCAGACTTTGTAGCACAACAAATTGTTATATTCTACTACTACTGCTAATAATAATAATAATAATAATATGTTTAAGATTTTTTTCTGTTACTACCTTGCCAATGAGTTTGTTTTTAGCAAATATGTCTCTCATATAATAATATTAATTTATGAATAAAGCATCACTTTTATCTTCTAAATAAAAATACTTCAGTCCTTTCTGTCTCCTGTTTGGATTAAATGGATGTGCAAATAATGAAAAAGCGAAATTATCTTAAAGCCAACCCAAGATTACTGGCTCTGCCAAGGCAGTAACAGAAATAACTCAATATTTCTTCATGCATTTCTTCAAAATTGTAACAAAACAAAATCTCCCAAAGTTTTTGGACTCCTTGGATTCCAAATCTCCCAACTACAACATTATATTTGAAATTAAGCAGAGGAGAAAAATCTAATCAAAGAAATCAAATTGAAATTCTACACTTCAGCTGCATATATATGTGTTTACCTGAACAACATTTTACTAGAATATAAATGTACCTTTGTGGACTTTCTTTACTGTGATTATGGATTCTTCAGTTCTGCCCACGGCACTCAGTGCCGCGCCTCATGCCATTATCATCACCGTCACACCAATAATTACAGTAAAGAAAGCCTGCTCAGGTATCGCTGCTATAATATCCGTTAATAACATTTCAACAGATGGAGGATTCTCATCCTACCTGGTGATTCTATGCAGACCAGCAGTCCCAGTATCAGAAAGATCAACATTATAGAGTCTCACTGTGTAGATGTCTCCTGTGTGGTGAAGGAAGACTAACTGTTGAACCCATGTACTGAGTTCTGCTCTGCTCTTATAAACACACTGCAGAGTCAGCACTTTTTGAAGGTGAGGTTTTCCTCTCTAAACCACAGGAACATTCTGCATGTCTTGCATCTCGGTCTTGGTCTTGGTCTTGGACCTATTTTGTCTTGGTCTTGTCTTGGTCTTGACCACAAGTCTTGAGGTCGAGACCAATTACTATTCTTTAATGATGAATAAAAACTTTAATTCATGAATAAAATGGTGAATAAAAGTATTATTATCATTATTATTATTTTGCAAAAAGGATGACTTTTCCCACTTCAGCTCGGTCACCTGACCTCCTCTACCTGCTGCTGCGTGCTGCGGCTTGATCACTCCGCACTGTTTACTGTTAGGAAGGCGTGCGTTTCATTTCTATTTTGTTTCACAATTTTAACTTTAATTAGTTCCTTTATCACATTTCACTTCCTATAGTAAAGCTTGAGTAAAACAAAAAAGGTCTGTATTGAGCTTTAATTAATTTATTTCAGAGTAACTAAACCCCAAACCCAAATCTATGGTGAAGCCTGACACCTAATGGTGAAAAGTAGGGTACTGAACTGGCCATCTGCTGTTGGCTGGTCTAGAACCTGATAATACATTTGAATGGTTTAGTGAAGCTATGTGTTCAGAGAGAGGACCTCCTGGGTGAGGCATGTTGTCACATTAATTTCAGGACATGTTGTCATAACTATTCAAATCCTTTTTTTTGATTAGAAATCGCTTTATATTCATTCTTTTCTGAATAAATACGATTTTGGTACTTGCACCCACAAACCTTTGGCTTGTGTAGCAAGTGGCCTCTCTGCTGGACCAGACTCACATCAAGCCACAGAGGCAGATTACTCTTATTACTGTTTTCTTTAAGTGACTAACAAGCCATTTTATATAATAAAACATCAAATTATATGTGTGTATATTACATATACATTAATATATCATAATGGGTGAGGGAGCGGTTATTTTACCTGGTGTGTGGTGGGTGTTGATAAGTATGTTGTTTTAAATACAAGACTATGTTTTTCATGTTATTAATAGGATTTGGAATTGTGAGCAAAAACACAGCATACGTGTGACATGCCCCGTCATGTGTGACAACATGCCCTGACATGGGGTAAGTTGTCACAAGTTGTCAAGTGGTATTTCATCAGTAATAACTTTTTCTTCCAGTAAATTATTCAAAATGTAAAAATGCAATTTTTTAGACAAGAACTTAATCTAGCTAGAAAAATATGTCATATCTCAGTAGTGAGGAACTACTGAGAAATACACCAATGAGTAAAAAGTGTGACAACATGCCCTGCTCTCCCCTACTTATCTAGCACTTATCATACATGATCATTCTACAGTCACAGGAATATTTGTTTAGGTTTTTTCTAGGTGCTGCAGCTCTGATCTTCACATTCCAACTGGCTGCCTGTACTGTTGATGATCTTGGAATTTAACATTAAACACTACTGTTGCACTCATTGCAAGTTTCTCTGGATGAGAGAGTCAGCTAAATGCCAACAATGTTGTCGGTCGGAGGAGAATCGTTGGTTCACTCTTGCTTTCTGCGCCGGTCCAGGAGGTGGACGCTGATGACGGCCGACACCATGATGATGAGACCGACAGACAGCAGGACGGTCTTCACCAGACAAACTGAGATCCCAGAGACTCTCTCTGAACCTGGAGCACAACAAGCAGGACAGCAGGTTATTTCATTACAACACTGACGCTCCAGCAGAGACTCTGACTCTACAGCACAGGTGGAAAAAATGAATTACAGTTATTCTAGTTACTGTAAATGAGTAGCTTTTTGTGCATTTGCACTTTTTGTAAATGTAACTTTTTGTACTTTTACTTAATTTTCCCTTTACTTAAGTATGTTTTGACAGAAGTATTATACTTTGCTACATTTCAAATCATATCCCGTACAAATTTTGTAGGCTCTCCTTAAGCATTGCATCAGACATTGATGTTCATTTATGCTTTATTTAGCACTTAATTTTTTTGATCACTAAAAGAATCTAGTTCAAGCTTTATCCTATACTTTTTGCATTCTCTTTTGTAAAGTAATTACACAGTAACTTAACCCTGAATAAATTTTTGAATGAGCTACCTTTTACTTTTTTACTTTCGTTGATTTTTACATCAATAATTTTAATTCTACTTAAAGGAACACTTCGCTATTTTTCAACCTTATCTCCTCATTAATACATGCTATGAGACGGCACCATGTGTGTCTACTCCCTCTGTCTCTAGGAGAGGGGCTGTGGGAAGACCCAAAATTCGCCCACCAATGATGTCATCGGTGGGGATTTCCAACTTGTAGAAACTACAACCGCTCTCTTCCTGGATTCTCATCTCTGCCTCAGGGGGCGGGCAGTCTGACTGTGACTGGGAAGAGAGCGTAGTAGTTTCTCTGTTTTGGAACAAAACTAATTTCAAGACACTCACAAGGAGCAGATGTGCAATTCCTACTGGTTGCTGAAAGAGGTTGATAAAGATCATAGATTATTTAATGTCCCTTTAAACAAAATGTCAGCAAAGTAAAACTACTTCTGTTTAAGTGGGACATTGTACTGTACTCTTATTTGCAATAAAAATTCTAAAACACAAACTTAAGAAAAAATGCAGATTGTGTGGATGAGATGATAAAAAAAAATGTCCAAGGGGCTTGTAAAAACATGTCACCTCCAGAGAAACAAGGGAACGAGTTACTATGACCGCATGTGTGTTTGTCACAGTGACAAACCAATAACTACCAATAACTCAACCAATCAGATTGTTTCTGTCTCCACTGCAGCTCTGCCTTGAGAAATGTTTGTAGAACTAAAACTCAAATCTGCAGTGTCAGCATGTCAATCTGTCTTTCTGTCTTACCAGGGACTTTAAGTGTTAAGGAACCTACCTTGAACCGTGACATTGTATTCAGCAACTATATGGTTTTGATCCCCAGACATTAGTGCAGTATAAACTCCACTGTCGGCTTCTTGTAGATTCTTCAATCGCAAAGAGTAATCTTCAGTAGAAACCTCAACCCTTGCTATGTAATTTTCGTGGACTATTGGTTCCGTATTAGAAGCTAATGTTACTACAGTGTGTTCATTTTTGAATGACCATAAAAAAAAGTGAATGTCCCCTTTCAGAAGATCAGGTTTCTGGACATCCAGACGTACATCCTCTCCCTTCAGCACAAACACATGGCTCACAGCACTGGATCCTGTAAAATTAATACACAGGTAACATGATCAAAATCACATGTATGGTTATATAGTCAGTATTCAGTGTTAAAACACTTTTTATTTCTGTCAAACTGAATCGTGTGGTTACATTGTAACCTTGGTTCTCTGACTGAAGAGACTATCTCCACTCTGTTACATATTCCATATGTACGGGGAATGACCCCCCTGCTGTCAGGGTATGTGGATATTTCTTTAAGACACACCGGCTTGCCTGGTCACGCCCCACGGTTTACCTATAAAGCACCTGTGCTGTTGAGAATCCTCCTTGCTGCCTCATGGGTGCAAGGACTGCATCCATGCATTGGGTGAACGTCCAGGGAGCCAGAGATATGCCGAAAGGCAGGACCCGAAACTCGAATATTCTGCCCTCGAAGCCGAACCTCAGGAAACGCCAATGCCCCTGCCAGATGGGTATCTGGAAGTACGCATCCTTGAGGTCGATGGTGGCAAACCAGTCCCCTGCAGTGATGGCCTGCCTCACCCCGGGAACCGTCAACATCCTGCATCTCAGGGGGCAAAGATACTTGTTGAGCCCCCTGAGGTCCAGAATAGGACGAAGTCCCCCGTCCCGCTTGGGGACCAAGAAATAACGGGAGACAAACCCAGCCTGGCGATTTCCATGCTCCACCTCCCTTATGGCTTTCTTCTCCAAAAGGGTGGACAGTTCTGCCTGCAGTATCTCTGCATGTTGAGGGTCATTCACAGCAGTGAAAGTGGCTGACCTTGTTACAGAAGGTCTGCGAGAAAACTGTAAGCGGTAGCCATGGGTCATGGTGAACACAACCCATGGGTCCGCCCCTAAAGCCAACCATGCTTCGTTGTAATGGGCTAACAGGGGGTGCTGGCTGGCCAGGTTTTGGGAATTGTCAGGAGGGGGGGGTTGCTTTGAGGACCTCTGAGCCTGGGCAGCTGGCGATTGTTACGCCTACGAAAAGCCTCCAGCTGGGGCCTGAGGTCCCCTGGTCCCCATGCTGGGACCTTTGGTGTTGGTTGAGGTACAGATATTCTTGCCCGCCTTGAGCCCCTGGCGCACCTAGAAATGCTACCTGAAACCTCTTGTGCACAGCGGCGACTTTCCTGTGCCTGCTGCAACAACTTAGCTGCATCTGGTCCAAACATAGCTGAAGGATCCACTGGCAATTTCAGTAGACAGTGCCAATCCCCTTGCTGGAGCTGGGACTGGGACAGCCACAGGTGGTGTCTAACAACCCAAAAGGATGCTAAAGCTCTGCCTGCAGCATCTGCCTGCTCCTTCATAACAGACGAGAGGTATGAGGAAGCTGTTTGAATCTCATCCACAATGCTGGAACCCCCAGAACCTTCCTGCACCTGACGGGACAGGTGACGAAGGTAGAGGGACATAATGGCCCCAGTATTAGCCAGATGGGTCTGCATAGCCATAGCTCTGTGCAGCTTATTAAGCAGGCCATCCATAATCCTGCAATTCCTGCTAGGGCAGGTGACCTTGCCAAGAATGGAGCTGGAGGGAGAACAACAACAACCAACAACCTCTTCAAAACGGCAGGCTATCTCTTCTTTTGAGGTGCTGCCTGCCATTTGCTGCCCACAAGATAATTCATTGTCCTCAGAGGAAAAGACAGTGTCTACATCTACGTCCTCCTCATCTTCCTCCTGCTCTTCCTCCAACACAGGAGTGGGGGGAGGAAGGGGGCTAATATGAGACCGGACTGGTGTAGACGTAAGAATAGGGGAAGGCAAGGTGACCTGCCAGGGCCCTGAACCCTCCCCTTTTCCCCTTGTGGCTTCAGCCATTTTCCCAATTTTCCCCCAGGGCACTTCAGAAAGAGGGGAACCTACCTGCTTCACTCCAAAAAAGCGACAATGGGCCTCCCTGGTACGTGCTGGCATGATGAAACAGTCCATGCACGACTGTGGGTTCTCCCTGGACAAAATTGCATGTTGGTGTCCCAAACACAGCACACACTCATTATGGCCATCTTCCAAAGGCATAGAAACTCCACAACCCACACAAGAGTGTCCCTGATGGCTTGCCATACTTGACATATTGCTCTCTTCTTACTACCACTCTTTGAGGAAGCGCTCACTTTCTTGTTTACCACCAGCCCCGTCGGAATACTAGCTTCGTGCTAATACAACTAGTTTTTTGGCAACTTCGGCTAGTTTATTGGCATGTCGACAGGCGCCCTGCAGGCCGCACGCTTATTTTTCTTATGGGAGACAGAGGGGAGACATCCACTGTTAGCCGACTCGGTCTGCGCTCAACACGGACTACCACTGAGCACGTTAGCTCACGAAACCGCAAGCAATACGATGGTATAGGGAATCACAGCCGCCATAACTGTGCTTAGACCACCGGACAACGGCAGCTGAGGCTAGAGACAGAGGCACCATAGCTGGGAGGCAACCAGAAACAGTGCCGAAAAGAAAAGAAAAACAGAGGAAGGGAAACAGCAATCCAGGGAGGCTGCCCGTAGACAGACGCCCAACTACAACAGGTAAATGGATTCACACTGTAACCTGCACACACATACACACACTTCTCTTTCAAATCACAACACGGATTGTCACACACTGCACCCTGACTCAGGTGGAGATCAAACTATCAGTGATTCCACGCCAGCATGCTTTATAGGTAAACCGCGGGGCGTGACCAGGCAAGCCGATGTGTCTTAAAGAAATATCCACGTACCCTGACAGCAGGGGGGTCATTCCCCGTACATATGGAATATGTAACGGAGTGGAGAGATAGTCTCGATACGATAGAGAACATCACTTAACACACAGCTCACAGCACTGAACCTCACATACAGGGATGATAAGTCAAACTTCTCATAGTCAAGAGATCAGCTGTTGGTTTTTGAAGAATCTGTTTTCTTGTGTTGTGTTGCTCTTGCTGGCCTTCATTACAGCATGTTCACATCTTGGCCTGAACTAAACTGACATTTTTTCATTATAAAGCACTTTGTAACACAAAAAAGTACTATATTCTACTACTACTACTAGCACTACTACTAATACTACTACTAATATGTTTAGGGTTTATGGGTTTACTCTTTATGTTTAAAGAGTTTTTTAATAGATTTATAATATAAATAAAATAATATCTGTTCAGAACATTTTAACAGACGGAGGATTCTCATCCTACCTGGTGATTCTATGCAGACCAGCAGTCCCAGTATCAGAAAGATCGACATTATAGAGTCTCACGGTGTAGATGTCTCTTGTGTGGTGAAGGAGGACTAACTGTTGAAACAATGTACTGTGTTCTGCTCTGCTCTCATAAACACACTGTAGCATCAGCACTTTGTTAAAGTTGTGTTTTTCCTGTCTAAACCACAGGAACATTCTGCATTTACTTCTGTTTATCATGTAAACCAAGAAACTTCTCTATTCAAGCCAGTTCCTGTCTGAACTGACTTTTGGAGGAAATGTGATTAATTGTGCAGCATTCATCAAAAAATCTTATTTCAGTTTCAAAAACATGCTTTCTATTTTACATGCTCAAAAATTACGCTTTTAACATTACTGTGTTTAATTCAAACTGTTAGGGAGACACATGTCTTTACTACTTTAACTCGATGATACAAAAATGCCTCTATAAATGTAAAAGGGCATAAAAAACACTAAAGAGTATATATTTCAACATTTTCTCATTGTAGGGGCCTTTGCTTAATTGGAATCAATGATAGCCATTTGTCTTTTTTTATTTATTTAATTTTATTTATTCAGTAGACAGGGAACATGCAAATGTTGAACCCAAGCAGCCAAAACCACGGGTGAATTTTGAAGCCAACAAGGAAGTGGCTGAAAGCTACAATTCCTCTAACGTCCGCTAGAGGCCGGCTCCAAACCCGGCCCAACTCCATGTAAGTCAATGAGACCACAATCCAACTTCTTGCTCTAATAATAAAATATAGTAAAAAATAATAAAAAATATAAATATATATTTTTTCGACAAGAGTTTATGGCCTCAGTAGCTAATTTAACTTCTTCTAATGTGTGTCCTTACGGCGATTTTCAAAATAATTGTGTCATTAACGAGATATAACGATTATAACATGGAGTTATTTTCCTAGTGATTGACAGGTCGTCTGTCCAGTGAATGACAACTCACCGATTGCGGGCCAATAGCAGGAGGCACTGCGGCTCCAAAAAATGTCAACCTGACGTTGACCGTAAACCCAATCTTTTGGCTTCAAAACAGCCCTTCAGAAACCTATGGGTGACATCACACTCACGACATGCATCTAGTTTACAGTCTATGGTTGCACCAGAGTGAGCTGTAAGTTAGCTGTGGCAATTAAATAAAAAAAAAAGAAAGAAAGAAGAAAGAGAAGAGCGTTACAATAGTACAAATCCTGTACTGTTGGCTATTTTTTGTACCTTTTGTCAAGTTTTTGTAATTGTAATTGTTTTTTTAAATCAGTAATTTTCTGTTTACTTAATAATAATAATAATAATAATAATAATAACTTCATTTGTATAGCACTTTTCATACAGACTATGCAGCTCAAAGTGCTTTGACAGTTCAGCACACCCATATCACAAAAATGAATAGTTCGGCACAACCATATCACAAACATATCATAATAATGAGTAATGAGTAAAAACAATACAATGAGTAAAAACAATAAAATAAGTAAAAACATTAAAAACAATAAAAACAATAGAAAAAAAACAAAACAGTAAAAACAATAAAATAATAAAAAAGTTAAAAAGAGTAGCAAAGAGGTATTAGTGATTGTATGCCAGGTTAAAAAGATATGTTTTCAGCTGACATTTAAAAATGTCTACTGAGTCCACCTCTCTAATACCTTTAGGCAGGGAATTCCACAATTTTGGCGTGTAGTGAATGAAGGCGGCTTCCCCAATGTTCTTTTGGGGAACCTGCGGTACTGTCTCAGAGGACCTGAGGGCTCGTGAGGGGACATAGGACACCGAGGACTCTAATAGGTATGGGGGTGCTAAGCCATTAAGAGCCTTAAAAACAAGTAGAATCATTTTAAAATCAACTCTGAAAGACACAGGGAGCCAATGCAGTGCAGCTGGAACAGGGGTTATATGCTCTCTCTTCCTTGTTATCGTCAATAGTCTAGCTGCAGAGTTCTGAAAGTTCTGAAAGACAAACTTAAGTATGTTTTGACAGAAGTATTGTGCTTTGCTACATTTCAAATCATATCCGGCACAAATTTTTTACGATCTCCTTAAGCATTGCATCAGAAACTGGTATAATCGTGATTGTGTTGAATGAATTGTGTTGATTCACGCTTTACTTAGCACTTAATTGTTTTTGCTAAATAAAATAATCTATAGTTCAAGCTTTATCCTATACTTTTTGTATTGCATAACTGCATTCTCTTTTGTAAAGTAATAACCCATTAACTTTAATCCTGAGTACAGTTTTTGAATGACTTACTTTCACGCAAGTAAATTTTTACACCAGCAATTTTACTACTTAAACAGGCAAAAGGTTTGCCCGTGCCTGGTGCTGAGATTTCTGGCTTTTAAAACTTTATTTTCCGGCCTATTGTATGTTTTGGAACAAAAACTAATTTCAAGACACTAACAAGGAGCAGATGTGCAATTCCTACTGGTGGCTGATAGAGGGTGATAAGATCATAGATTATTTAATGTCCCTTTAAACAAAATTTCAGCAAAGAAACACTACTCTTCACTACTATTTCACTGGGATATTTTGGTACTCTTTCCACCGCTGCAGCCCAACAAGGTGATTTAGCCATGTTCCAAATTTACTTATTTGCATAGATAAAAATCCTTAAACACAAAGTTAAGAAAAAATAGAGATTGCGCAGATGAAGTTGAACTCAAGAAGATGAACTCAACCAATCAGATTGTTTCTGTCTCCACTGCAGCTCTGCCTTGAGAAATGTTTGTAGAACTAAAACTCAAATCTGCAGTGTCAGCATGTCAGTCTTTCTCTTCTTACCAGGGACTCGAGGGCGGAGATGTTCAATCTTCTTCATATCCTCTTTCCAGCTGACCTGGTTGCTATGGTTACAGTTGATTGAGCCACTGGACAGGTAGACATAGAGGGAAGCATCAGAGGTCGTAACCTCTTACTAATTATTATTATTATTTTATTTATTTATTTTCTTTACCTTGTTTTGCATTTTAAAATATATACAACTTTGTTCAAAAGAACCCCACTAGGCTTTCACTCAATGACTTTTCCTGAAATGGTCTTCATCTTTAATCTTCACCTAAGTATTTAAGCTTTTTCTATTGTTGTACTCATTGTGAGTCTCTCTGGAAAAACAGCATCAGCTAAAAATGGTAAAATGCCTCAAAGACAAAATACCAAGAAATTATAAACATCTACAATCACTCAGAACAGGTCAAAATCTTTTTTCTGCCGCATTGGGTATTGTTTAAAGGTATTTCAAAAGCACAAGCATAAACTTAGGAATCTTTTAAAATTGCTTTATTTTCTCCTTTTAGTTTCAGTATATGTTCTTTCATGTTTTTTGGCTCATAGATAACATCTGTGGGAATTTTAAGGCCTCTGAAATCTCCCTATTCTATTTTGTTTCTATATATGTCTATTCAGTTTTGATACAATAATTGATCATGGTGATGAGTGTTTTTTATTTTGTCTGTGCTATATGCAGATTCTTTTACCCATGCCACACTGCAGCAAAATATTACTGTTGAGCTTGTTGTTTTTTTTTATAAAATCGGTACAAAAAATATGAAATGTTGGTGGTTTAAAGGCGTATCAGAATGTTGGTGCAGTTTTGGTGTTAAGAGTCACGCAGCATGTTGTGCAATTTGGTTTCTAGAAAAAGAATCAGGCAAAATAAGCACATTAATATCGAAACACAGAACAGGGAAGGAAACAAACAGGGACTTTTGACAGCAGTAGAGAGAGTTGCACTGGCATAGATAAAGACATGGGTGACATTCTCCAAGTCAGCAGAAGATAGGAATGGCTTGATTTTGGAAATGTTCCTCAGCTCAAAGAAACAGACATGATCCCTCTTCACCTGCTTGTCAAAGTAAAGGTTAGAGTCAGAATACATTCTTAAATTTCTGGTCCAATTAAGGATGTACAATGAAAATAAGACGGGACCTAACATTGAACCCTGGGGAACCCCGCAGGTAAAATGAGCTGAGGGTGATGATAATGATGAGTTACTTATGGTGACAGAGAAAGTTCTATTGGTGAGGTAGAATTTTAACCAGTTCAGTGCTGCTTATCAGTTCAATGCTAGTTTACAAAAAATAAAAAAACAAAAAATTCCTGTCCAAAAAAAACGAAGATGAAAGGTTTCTTGCAAAAAGTGCAAAGTGCTGTGCAGTAAATGTTTCAGTGAGAGAGATCATTTCCAGGTCACTAACTGAGAGAACCATAACACCAGGAACTTCTGTCTGAAAACCCTGAAGCCCTGACCACCCTAGACTGCAACACAATCTCACTTCCTTAGTTTTGCTCAATGTGTTTCTTTCTATTTTATGGTCATTATTTCCTTTCCTGTATTAAATGGTGCTATTGTAATGTTGAATAATCCAATGGGACCTATGGATTTTTGTAAGCATACAGCTATACATACTGTTTAGATAGATATTTGTGAAGTTTATATGCACAGTGATAAAACATAACTGATAAAATACAGTGATAAAACACAAAAATGGTTAAAGTACTAATACTACTACTACTACTACTACTACTTCTACTACTTCTAATAATACTAATACTGCTACTAATAGTAATAATAATCATATAATGTATCAAATACTACATCGTGAATTTACATATTGTACATGCAGGCTGCAGCACAGTATGAATCAGTGTTAAATTGGAGGAGCCCCACTCCATAGGATTTCCCCTGTCATCTTCTGCATACAGAAATAAATATATGTTAGGAATAATGAGAAGAACACACAGTGTGGGAGAGCAAGGAGAGAGGATTCAAGGGTTCAAAACTAGCAAAAGTGATCAGATTAGGTTAGTTTTCTTTATCAACTGTTAGACAAGTTCTTTTGGGTTTGAAAGCAAACCAAAAAAAAAAGCGAAATGAAAAAGTAAGCAACAATCAATACATTGATTCACATTCTATACCTGTCAAAGAAGTGATGATCCAATTTGTCAGAAATTAAAAAGAGTTTTAACATTCAATATTGACTAAATAATCATACATGTGATTGGATCATGTTATCTGTCTATTAATTTTACAGGGTCCAGTGCTGTGAGCCGTGTGTTTGTGCTGAAGGGAGAGGATGTACGTCTGGAGGTCCAGAAACCTGATCTTCTGAAAGGAGACATTCACTTTTTTTCATGGACATTCAAAGGCAAATACACTGTAGTATCATTATCTTCTAAAGCAGAACCAACAATCCATAAAAGTTACACAAGAAGGGTTGAGGTTTCTACTGAAGATTATTCTTTGAGATTGAAGAATCTACAAGAAGCCGACAGTGGAGTTTATACTGCAGAAATGATTGGGGATGAAAAGCATACAGTTGCTGAATACAATGTCACAGTTCAAGGTAGGTTCCTTAACATTTCAGACTTTGATAGAGAGAAGTACCTGCTGTCCTGTTTCTAAAAGCCTTCAAACCTCTGTCTTCCAGAGCGAGTGTCTCCAGCTGTCCTGACAGTGGGCTCTGTCTCCTCCAGCTCAGACTCCTGTAACCTCACTGTCACCTGCAGCGCTCAGGACTCTTCCATCAGCAGCTCTGTTACATGTGACACCCAAACCTGCTCTCAGGAGGGAGGAGAGAGGTCAGAGGTCACGACCTCTGCTGCCTCCCTCTATGGGGGAGACATAGTGGGCCTATGTCTACCTGTCCAGTGGCTCAATCTACTGTAACCAGTAGAGTTTTAGATTTACAAATATTTAACTAGCTAACCTAGCTAACTTAGTATGGCTAGATTGCATTTTCTCAGTTGGTAGCAGAGTGTGTAACGTGCTTGGTCGTGTCTTAGCTTACATTAGCTTTAGGTTCCTACAAGATAGCATGACAGAGCCAGACGACGTCAGTATTGGGATTTCACACATGTACCACTTTATTCACCTCAACCATACAATGCCTGGTCTCTACGGCACTATAATCTCTCAACATACATGTAGATTGATATAGTTTAACACGTACCAAATCGTTACTGAAGACACAAGCTACTCGTCGGGAGACAGACCAGGAGTAGTACTCAACCTGTTGCTGTAAAAACAAGGAGTGCCACCCAGTGACTTAATCTGTTACTGCAACCAAACAATGTTCCAAAAGCATAGTAGGCATATTTGCGACTGTTACAAGCGCTCCGCTTCCTCCTCTATGACCCTTTGCCTTTTTCACTGGGCTTCAGTCTAAACGCACGGTTTACAACTCTGTTCCAAAGAAAGTAGCTATTGGTTGCTCAAAATGTCTCCAGACGTTGCCAGATGATGTCACACGCTAATTTGCATACAAATATATGTGCTACACCAATCCCGCTCTCCCTCTGCTGTTATAGGCAGCAGGGGTTTACACTGCTTATGGGAAAAGCTGTGATCAGACCTCTTTGGAGTAGACAAGCAGCACAAATCAGTAACTCTTTTTAGTCAACACATTAACATTTTTCTCAAAGGTCAGAAAAAGTTTTTATATTTGTTGCTAATCGCTTTTGAGAAATAAAGTCACCGGGGGTCTATAGAGTCTCTAAATCTAGCAACAGTCGCCAAGCTGGCAACAGTGGTCTAACTACTTCTCTGGCTCCGCCCATTTAATTTTAACTCAACCAATGCGATTATTTCTGCTTCCAGAGCAACTCTGCCTCTGAGAAGCTCTGCCTCTGAGAAATGTTTGCAGAATTAAAACTGCAATCTAGCACCAACACAGGCTTTCAAGATATGAAGCTACAGTAGCATGCTGTTTATTCTGCTGGGTGACTAGAAGTAGATCTACATTTCCAATCTTGTTTTTGTTTTTATTTACAGATCATAATCCAGATGACTCATGGGTCATTGTGGTACCTGTTCTGGTCACCATACTTCTAGTCATAGAAGGGTGTATTTTCTTCTTTCTCTGTCGTCGAAAGTGTGGAACATGTAAGTCCCAATGTGCATCATTTCAACACAGAATGAAAATTCAAATCGTCCATACTAAGTCTGGAATTTTGTAAGTTTAATCTATGAAGACAGGAAAACATTGTATATTTTTACATGAAGATTGGACATGGAGTAAGAAGCAAATTGCTTCTTGATTGTTGATTCTTTGCTTTCAAATCCAAAAGAAGTTCCTTTTCCTTATCGTTCCCTGTTGCTAAAATGCCGAAGAAACCCTTTTGAAGGTTGGATAAGATCCAGATTTTCGGGTGTTGGACGTCCTTTTTTAACTGTCTCTAGCTTTTCACTAAAGGTTCGCCTGCAGAAAGGCGACGATAATAAATCCGTGACGATGTCAGACTTTTCTCTGCTGCCATTTTCACTGCGCTAGCTAAACCGCGCGCTGAGATAGCGACTGCATTCAGCTAACAGACACTGCGCGGCGGTGACGCAATAGGGCATTCGAGAATACCCTGAGGCCGTGGGAAAATCTGAAAGAATACACCCAGAGGCTACAAATCCAAATTTGATTGTTTGATCAAATTGCTGCTAATAATTAAAATGTACTAAACCCCATGTAGTTAAATGGGAATTCACAGCCTTGGCAGAGTACATGCTTAACCATAAGCAAGGCTGTGACAAACTTAGGTGTGTTATTTCCTAGAGATGGAGTAGCTGTTAAGACACACTACATCTGGAACCAATGCTGTCCCTATTTCACCTTATGGACAAATTACACCAGAGCCATCTTCTGTAGGCCTACCTTTCTTCTCTTATCCTTCTTACTGTCAAAAAAACTAGTGTTCTCACTTTGTAGAAGAAAAAGGTAAATTAAGGCTGACTAAGGAAAGGCAAATGAAAGCAAAATGGCATTATGGTACGTCATGTCAATACATGGTACTGTATTTATTTTTTTCTAGATGAAAGAGAGAACACGGAATATACAGTGTATGATACTGCTCAGTTTTTTTAATATAACTTTCCCACTCACATCGATGAGGATAATTTCAGATGTTCAATAATTTATCGATTACCTGATGAAGATGAAATAGAATAGAATAAAATTAAGAAATCTTTTCAACATTAGAATAAGAATTCAAAATTTGTCTGGGTGACATTGCAGAGACATACAGCATATATCATAGTTCCTTAAAGTGCTGTAGTGTATAAAACACATGAGCATACACTATAAGTGAACATTTTCAAATGTTTATGACATTAAATTAAGCTGTTAAGAAGTTGAAGGAAAAGAAAGGTCATACTTTACAGTGGCTTTATTCCAGCCCATTAATCTGCGTATTAACCTGTGGAAATGTATTATAATAATCCAATAAAATTTACATTATGTTGTAAGTGCATCAATGTGCTGTAGATCAATGATTCTCAACCCTTTTCATATCAAGGACCCCTTATTTAGTACACATTAGACCCCCATTTGATGAGATTTTTTTACTCAAACTCAAATCTGAAAATATTTTTATTGTTAGATATGATTTCATTGATTGAAATCAATTTTCTGGGGACCCCCTGGAACCCCCTCAAGGACCCCTGGTGGTCCCCGGACCCCACATTGAGAATCATTGCTGTAGATTATGTATACCATTGATTTTTGTTAAGTACTTAGAGTATATGCTTTTCCAAATGTTAGTCAAAACACTGGAATAAGGCTATTGAAAAGTGAAAATACCAAACATCATTTTTCTAACACTGTTATATGTGTTTTCCTTCAGCATCCCAACAGAGACCAACTTGTGAATCAGGATCACACAGCTGACACTGAAACCACCACCTACAGCTTGATAAGGCTTCACACAGCACCCATGGGACCCACTGAGACTAGAGCCAACAACCTGCCGGAGAGCTTGCATGCTACAGTTGCCAAGCCTGCCAGGCCTTGAAAGAGTCTTCAGATTTTCTATTCCATGTACTGTACTTGCACTGATTTCCAACTCGTATTTCCACGATTTACATTTCTATAAATTGCAAATTCCACTTTGTTCTAAATGTGGCTTTGAGAAACGGCACTTTATGCTGGGCTCTGCTTGCATAAAAATGGCTTCAGCTTGCAGAGTTGCAGACAGGGTTATTTTTTATTCAGTGTGTCATATATGAAGTCAGGTTGTTTAAGTGGTTCTGTACTTTGTACATTGTATATTCTTCATTTCACTTATTTCAAATTTCAGCCAAATCTGTACCTGTATCTTTTTGAGATACCTTGCTAACAGACATTGTGATTCTCCATTGTAATCCTCTCAATCTCAAAGTTTTTAAAGGAGAATTTGTCATTTGGAGTTATAACCCATTTCCTACTGTCTATGTCTACGTCATGTCCTCAGTCATTTCAAAATACATGTTGTATGCAATTAGATTTTTTAACATTTAGTCATTTTTTGTTGTTTTTAAAGACAAACCTAATTTAATGTAAAGTTGATATGTTGTCAAACCCATCTTGAAATTGACTGCTGTCCCAACACAGACGCTCAAAATAAGAAGACATGGATGTGACAAATAAGGTTAGTAAGGCAAGTTTTTAAGGGATTATTTCCTGGCGGAGACTTCCATCTCTTCCTGTGGCTGCCAGTGACATAACGCACCGATATGAAACACTCATCTCTGCACGATGAAATAACGATAAAACACAAACCAAATTAAGGCTTCATGTTTACTGTGATGGATTATCTCGCTTGGGCAATTTTAAAGTCTGTGGAAGTTGTTATTCATACTGTACAAGAATGAATCTTCTGAAGGGAGGAAAACGAGCCCCAGTATCTCCAACTATGCTGACTGTGTGTAGGAAGAATGTAAAGGAGAGGGGAATTTAGACAATTAAAAAATGGTAAAAAAAAAATATGGTCATAAAATCTTTAAAAGGTTTTGCCATTGTAATTTACAATATAGGTCTGTTTTACTCCCTTTTTTATCCAAGATTCTGGAAAAAATAGTGGCTGACCTGGTGACTACTTTTATGAATGGAATGGTCTCTTTGAGAAGTTTCAGTCCGGTTTTAGAGCTCTCCACAGTACTGAGACTGCCCGTCTCAAAGTGATAAAAGATCTGCTTTTAGCCTCTGATACAGGAAAACCACAATTTTAGTTCTTTTAGACCTCAGCGCTGCTTTTGATACCGTTGATCACTTTATTCTGCTTGATCGTCTTAAACACTGAATTGACATCTCTGGTATTGTTTTCAATTGATAGGACTTTTAGTGTTGCCATTGGTGACTCAAGGTCTTCCTGTGCAAAGATGACCTGTGGGGTAACCCAGGGTTCTGTCCCTGGGGCCAATTTTATTTTCCATTTATATGCTGGCCCTGGGGCATATCTTACGCAAACATAATAAACATAATATAAGTTTTCATTGTTATGCAGATGACACACAGTTGTACCTATCCTTTAACCCAAATAACATAAAGCAGTTAGATACACTCCATGACTGCCTTTTAGACCTTCAAAACTGGATGTCATATAGTTTCCTGCAATTGAACGCAGACAAATCTGAGGTTATTCTTATTGGTCCTGATGCTGCTAGAGATTGAATTACAAAGCTACTTGGTTCACTGTCCCTGAACCCCAAACTGCAGAAATCTAGGGGTCATCTTTGACAACAATCTCAGTTTAGATACGCATGTTTAGACAGTTGTGCCGTCTTGCTTTTTACAACTCAGTAGGCTTTCTAAAATTAGCTCATTTTTATCTTTTAAGACGCTTTAAATCGTTATTCATGCATTTATCACCTCTCGTCTTGACTACTGTAACTCCCTGTACACCTGTCTGAACCAGCAGAGTCTTGCTAGATTACAGCTACTCCAAAACGCTGCAGCCAGAATCCTCAGACGGACCAAGAAGAGAGAACACATCACTCCCATCTTGGCTTCCCTCCATTGGCTTCCCATTCAGTTTAGGATTGATTTTAAGATTTTATTGATTACGTTTAAGGCGCGTGTTGGGCTAGCACCTGGTTACATTGCTGACCTTTTAACCCCATATTAGCCCGAGCGCAGCCTCAGATCGGCGAGTAGAGCTTTTTTGGTCGTTCCAAAATCCAGGCTGAAAACCAAGGGTGACCGGGTGTTCTTCATCAGGGCTCCTAGACTCTGGAATGACCTGTCTGAGGACATCAGGCTAGCTTTTTGTCCTCCTTTAAATCTCTCTTAAAAACATACTTAGACTTGCTTTTGCATAACTCGTGTTTATGGGAATGTTGCTTATTTATCTTAAATATCTGTTGCTTTTTAACTATTTTTTACTTTATCATGTATCGTCTCCACTCACTACAGCGACTTTTCGTCAGGGTGGAATGACCTGCCTGTTTATTTTACTTTGTTTTGTATCCTTCCTCTTACTATTATTACTTTCTTTTGCTGCTGTGAAGCACTTTGTAACTCTGTTTTGATAAAGTGCTATATAAATAAAGTTATTATCATTATTATTATTTCTGTAATGTTTACAAAAAAGTCCACATGTACAACATATGGAGTCATATACTGTAAAAGTCATGTTAATCTGTTGCATACTACTTTTTTCTTTGGCTCCATTAATCATTTTGAGAATAAAACATTTCTCAGACCTGGAGGGCAGACAAGATGCTGCACACTCAGACTCAGAGACTTTAATTTTTTAACTGTCCCTCAGCAACCCTAAGCTTGTCTTACAATATGGTAAACTATGGACTTAATGGGAGATTTGTCCCTGTAGAATAGCACTGGTCGCTATTCATGTGCACTGTTTACTAACTATGGGTTAGCGGGCTGTTCTTTAGCCTGTGGACATTTATTCTCTTTCCTGTTTAAACCACAGTCAGTCACTTCCTGCTGTACTGCTGACAGATCAAAATCTTGTCTATTACTGTTATACATATTTTTATTACCATAAGACAAGACAATATAGTAATTTAATGTACAAGTTATGCACATTTGACCCTATAAAGACATTAATTAGTTTTCTGAAAAGAAATATGTATACATGTTTATTCAAATGAGGCATTTAACATAAGAATGATTTGCTAATTAGGCAGTGCAATTCAGAGAAGAAAACATAATGCAAAAAAATAAAAAAAAAATGTATTACTATATTACTACTACAACAAATGCTACTACCACTAGTAATGGTAAAACAAAGAAAAGGCAAATAAATTATAATGATAATAGCTCTGTTGTGTAGTACTTTTCTTAACAATTACAAAGTGGACAATTAAAAAAGGACACAACACATTAACAAAGGATCAGTTCTAATGAAGCGACTTGCACTGCTGTCTCCATTAACCATAGCTCATTAAGACCTGATCAGCAAAATGAACAAACACAAAAACAAAAAACATATTGGACTCCCAACAAGTAAATTGAGAAAACTTAAGCAAAATGCAAATGTATTTCTCCTGAAGATTGGCCCAAAGTTTAGGTCTGCTGATTGCAAATGCTTGACCACGTTTGACATTAAAGTAATTATCTGCATCATTTTCATATCAACAAATGTCCATTTTGCTATTCTCTATCAATGACTGGTATAACACAATCACAATTCAACCTGTACCCAGTTCATGAAAGCTTTTTACATTTCCTGTTCCAAACACCTGGTGTCTGGTAGGCAGTCAGCAGTGGAAAAAATCCTCTGGATCACAGGAAGTGAAGCATTTCACATTTCCAGAACCAGCAACAGCCGTTTGATTGGAATAAACAGAAGAAGAACTGGGTAGTCACCTACAAAAACTCAAACTTCATCAATAGAAAATCCAAGGAAAAAGACGTCACAGTACTGGCCACACTGTTTGATTGACAGGTGATCTCTGGGAAGTGCAGTGCAGAAACACCACAGCAATGAGCACTGAGCAACAAAGATGGAGACGAAATAAAACAAAGATGATTGTGTGGATTATCTCTTTAATCTAGACTAGTAATAGTCAAAAGAGCTTTATCTGTCGGTCTAACACTGCACTTCTGTCCTTTCTTTGGTCCTTTCTACCTCTCTCATGTGCTTTTATTTACCATTTTCTGTCACACATGATCATTTAACAGTCACAGGAATATTTTGTTAGGTATTTTCAGCGTACTGCAGCTCTGACCCTCCCATTCCTTCACAACTGGTTGCTTGTACTGTCGATCTTGGAATTCACTCACTGCAAGTTTCTCTGGATGAGAGAGTCAGCTAAATGCCAACAGTATAAAATGTAAATAGGGAGATGAAAGTTCGGTCGGTGGAGAATCGTTGGTTCACTTTTGCTTTCTGCGCCGGTCCAGGAGGTGGACGCTGATGACGGCCGACACCATGATGATGAGACCGACAGACAGCAGGACGGTCTTCACCAGACAAACTGAGATCCCAGAGACTCTCTCTGAACCTGGAGCACAACAAGCAGGACAGCAGGTTACTTCATTACAACACTGACACTCCGGCAGAGACTCTGACTCTACAGCACAGGTGGAAATAATGAATCACAGACATTCCAGTTACTGTAAATGAGAAGCTTTTCGTGCAGATGTACTTTTTGTAAACTTTTTTCAACTTTTTGTACTGTTTTTTTTTAAATCAGTCATTTTACGTTTACTTAAGTATGTTTTGACAGCAGTTCTCTTTTGTAAAGAAGCAACCCAGTAACTTTAACTCTGAGTACATTTTTTAATAAGCTACCTTTTACTTTCACTAAAGTAGATTTTTACACCAAGGTTGATTCTTACTGCCTCATAGCAAATGACCATAACATGCTGGGGTTTATAGGGTATAACTTCACCTGGTGCTGAGATTTATGGCTTTCAAAACTCATTTTCCATCCCGTTTTCTGTTTGTTGAACAAAACTAATTAGAGACACTAACAAGGATCAGATGTGCAACTCCTACTGGTGGCTGATAGAGGGTGATAAAGGTCATAGATTATTTAATGTCCCTTTAAACAAAATGTTAGCAAAGTAACACTATTTCTGTTTAAGTGGGATATTTTTGTACTCTGCATTATTTGCATAGATAAAAATTCTAAAACACAAATCAAAAAAGTGCAGATTGTGCAGATGAGATGATTAAAAAAGAACAAGGGCTTGTAAAAACATGTCACCTCTAAAAAGAAACAAAAAAACAAGTTACTATGACCACATGTGTGTTTGTCATGTTAACAAACCAATAACTACCAACAACTCAACCAATCAGATTGTTTCTGCCTCCACTGCAGCTCTGCCTTGAGAAATGTTTGTAGAGCTAAAACTCAAATCTGCAGTGTCGGCATGTCAGTCTGTCTTTCTGTCTTACCAGGGACTCGAGGGCAGAGATGTTCAATCTTTTTCATGTCCTCGCTCCGGCTGACCTGGTTGCTATGGTTACAGATGATTGAGCCATTGGACAGGTAGACATTGAGGGAGGCATCAGAGCTTGTGACCTCTGACCTCTCTCCTCCCTCCTGAGAGCAGGTTTGGGTGTCACATGTAACAGAACTGCTGATGGAAGAGTCCTGAGCGCTGCAGGTGACAGTGAGGTTACAGGAGTCTGAGCTGGAGGAGACAGAGCCCACTGTCAGGACAGCTGGAGACACTCGCTCTGGAAGACAAAGGTTTGAAGGCTTTTAGAAACAGGACAGCAGGTACTACTCTCTATCAAAGTCTGAAACCTTAAGGAACCTACCTTGAACTGTGACACTGTATTCAGCAACTGTATGCTTTTCATCCCCAGACATTTCTGCAGTATAAACTCCACTGTCGGCTTCTTGTAGATTCTTCAATCTCAAAGAGTAATCTTCAGTAGAAAAGTCAACCCTTCCTCTGTAATTTCTTTGGAAATTTGGTACTCCATTATAAGGTAATCCTACTACAGTGTTTTCATTTTTGAATGTCCATGAGAAATCAAAGTCTCCTCTCAGAAGATCAGGTTTCTGGACCTCCAGACGTACATCCTCTCCCTTCAGCACAAACACACGGCTCACAGCACTGGACCCTGTAAAATTAATAGACAGATAACATGATCAAAGTCACATGTATGATTATTTAGTCAATACTGAATGTTAAAACACATTTTTATTTCTGTCAAACTGAATCATCACCTATATTCTACTATACTACTACTGCTAATAATAATAATAATAATAATAACAATAATAATAACAATAACAATACGTTTAAGAGTTTTTTCTGTTACTACCTTGCCAGACCCAATGAGTTTATTTTTAGCAGATGTGTCTCTCACATAATAATATGAATTAATGAATAAAGCATCACTTTTTTCTTCGTAATAAAAACACTGAAAAAGCTAAGTTATCTTAAAGCCAACACATGATTACTGGCTCTGCCAAGGCAATAACAGAAATAACGTAATATTTCTTCATGCAATTCTTCAAAATTTGAATAATACAAAATCTCCTAAAGTTTTTGGACTTATTGCATACCAAACTCCAACATTATATTTGAAATTGAGCAGAGAAAAAAACATAGATGAAATCAAATTGAAATTCTACACTTCAGTTGCACATGTGTTTAACTTAACAACATTTTACTAGAATATAAATGTACCTTTGTGGACTTTCTTTACTGTGATTATGGATTCTTCAGTTCTGCCCACGGCGCTCAGTGCCGCGCCTCATGCCATTATCATCACCGTCACACCAATAATCACAGTAAAGAAAGCCTGCTCAGGTATCGCTGCTATAATATCTGTTCATAACATTTCAACAGAGGGAGGATTCTCATCCTACCTGGTGATTCTATGCAGACCAGCAGTCCCAGTATCAGAAAGATCGACATTATAGAGTCTCACTGTGTAGATGTCTCTTGTGTGGTGAAGGAAGACTAGCTGTTGAACCGATGTGAGTTCTGCTCTGCTCTCATAAAGTTACTGTCAGGTCAGCGCTTTGTGGAAGTGATGTTTTTCCGGTCTAAACCACAAGACCATTCTGCATTCACTTTCTTTTTATCATGCAAACCAAATAACGTCTCTATTCAAGCCAGTTCCTGTCTTAACTGACTTTTCACAGAAGATTGAAATGTGATTAATTGCACAGCATTCATCAAGAAATCTTGTTTTAGTTTCAGAAACATGCTTTTTCTTTTACATGCTCAGAAATTACACTTTTAACATTTCTGTGTTTCAAACCTTCATCTGTACAGGGAGACACACATCTTTATACTTTAACTTCAGGATACAAAAAAGGCCTTTATAAATATAAAAGGGTATAAAAAAAAAAAACATAAGAAAGGTCAAGTGCTAAAGAGTATTTATTTCTGCATTTCTTCATAGCTGACTTTGATAATTGCTATCAATGATAGCCGTCTTTATTTGTATTTATTCAGTAGACAGGGACCATGCAACATGTTGCACCAGAGTTAGCTGTAAGTTAGCTGTGGTCACTGAGCCACAGACCACAGAAAAAAAAAAAAAGAAAGAAAGAAGAAAGAGAAGAGCAATATAAAAAAAAACAACAGCATTGAATGTCTCCTGCTGCTTCTCAGTGTTGCATCAGTAGGAGGCATCATGGAATCAAAGGTATATGGTGCTTTTCAAATATCACTATTAATCGATTTTTCACAAGTGCCTCGTCTTTATCATGCAAACCAAGTAACTTCTTTATTCAAGAGTTCCTATCTGAACAGACTGTTGTATTAATGCTTGAGTTTTGTGGAGAAAGATTGAAATGTGATTAATTGCACAGCATCCATCAAGAAATCTAGTTTTAGTTTTAGTTTCCAAAACACTTCATTGTTTACATGCTCATAAATTAGGCTTGCAGCATCACTGCATTTAATTCAAACCTTTTTCTATACAGCGAGACAAACTTCTTTACTGCTTTACACTTCCTGCATGTACTCCTCACAAATCAAAATGTTTTCTTTTACAGATGTGCATATTTTTCAGAGGACAAGACAATATAGTAATTTACTGGACACTTTATGCACATTTGTCTCTGTGAAGACATTAATTAGTTTTCTGTAAACAAATACAGTATGTATACGCATATAGAGATACAGTAACACAAAGACAAAATCAAATACTGCAACTAAATTACTGTATTACGACAACATATACTAGTACTAATAATAATGGTACTAACAAGGAGAGAAGGTAAAAGAACAATAATGATGATAACAGCTGTGTTCAATTGCACTTTTCTTAACAACTATAAGGCGGACAATTAAAAAAGGACAAAACAGATCAACAAACGCTCAGTTCTGATCAGTTCAAAGCACTTTGAATTGCCCCAGTGTATGAAATGTGCTATACAAATAAAGCTGCCTTGCCTTGCCTAATGAAGAGTAGACTTGCACTGCTGACTTCCTACCAGACACCAGGTGTTTAACACAGCAACTGTAGAAGCTTTCATGAACTGGATATACCTGGATATAACTGGAAAGATGGAGACAAAATATTGAGATATTGAGAGCTTTGTAGATTCTGTCCTTTCTTTGGTCTTTTCTACCGCTCTTGAACTCTTATTTACTTATCTAGCACTTATATTATAAATGATCATTTAACAGTCACAGGAATATTTGGTTAGGCTTTTTCTAGGTGCTGCAACTTTGACTCTCACATTCTTTATAACTGGTTGCTTATACTGTCGATGATCTTGGAATTTAACATTAAACTACTGTTGCACTCACTGCAAGTTTCTCTGGATGAGAGAGTCAGCTAAATGCCAACAGTATAAAATGTAAATAGGGAGATGAAAGTTCGGTCGGTGGAGAATCGTTGGTTCACTCTTGCTTTCTGCGCCGGTCCAGGAGGTGGACGCTGATGACGGCCGACACCATGATGATGAGACCGACAGACAGCAGGACGGTCTTCACCAGACAAACTGAGATCCCAGAGACTCTCTCTGAACCTGGAGCACAACAAGCAGGACAGCAGGTTACTTCATTACAACACTGACGCTCCGGCAGAGACTCTGACTCTACAGCACAGGAGGAAATAATCAATTACAGACATTCCAGTTACTGTAAATGAGTTTTTGTGCAGTTGTACTTTTTGTAAACTTTTTTCAACTTTTTGTACAGTTTTTTTAAATCAGTCATTTTACGTTTACTTAAGTATGTTTTGACAGCTGTTCTCTTTTGTAAAGAAGCAACCCAGTAACTTTAACTCTGAGTACATTTTTTTAATGAGCTACCTTTTACTTTCACTCAAGTAGATTTTTACACCAAGGTTGATTCTTACTGCCTCATAGCAAATGACCATAACATGCTGGGGTTTATAGGGTATAACTTCACCTGGTGCTGAGATTTCTGGCTTTCAAAACTCATTTTCCATCCCGTTTTCTGTTTTTTGAACAAAACATATTTCAAGACACTAACAAGGATCAGATGTGCAACTCCTACTGGTGGCTGATAGAGGATGATAAAGGTCATAGATTATTTAATGTCCCTTTAAACAAAATGTCAGCAAAGTAACACTACTTCTGTTTAATTGGGATATTTTTGTTCTCTGAATTATTTGCATAGATAAAAATTCTAAAACACAAATCAAAGTGCAGATTGTGCAGATGAGATGATTAAAAAAGAACAAGGGCTTGTAAAAACATGTCACCTCTAAAAAGAAACAAAGGAACGAGTTACTATGACCGCATGTGTGTTTGTCACAGTGACAAACCAATAACTACCAATAACTCAACCAATCAGATTGTTTCTGTCTCCACTGCAGCTCTGCCTTGAGAAATGTTTGTAGAGCTAAAACTCAAATCTGCAGTGTCGGCATGTCAGTCTGTCTTTCTGTCTTACCAGGGACTCGAGGGCAGAGATGTTCAATCTTTTTCATGTCCTCGCTCCGGCTGACCTGGTTGCTATGGTTACAGATGATTGAGCCACTGGACAGGTAGACATTGAGGGAGGCATCAGAGCTTGTGACCTCTGACCTCTCTCCTCCCTCCTGAGAGCAGGTTTGATTGTCACATGTAACAGAGCTGCTGATGGAAGAGTCCTGAGCGCTGCAGGTGACAGTGAGGTTACAGGAGTCTGAGCTGGAGGAGACAGAGCCCACTGTCAGGACAGCTGGAGACACTCGCTCTGGAAGACAGAGGTTTGAAGGCTTTTAGAAACAGGACAGCAGGTACTACTCTCTATCAAAGTCTGAAACGTTAAGGAACCTACCTTGAACTGTGACATTGTATTCAGCAACTCTGTGGGTTTTACCCCCAATCACTTGTGCAGTATAAACTCCACTGTCGGCTTCTTGTAGATTCTTCAATCTCAAAGAGTAATCTTCAGTAGAAAAGTCAACCCTTCCTGTGTAATTTTTGTAGAAATTTGGTTCTCCATTATAAGGTAATCCTACTACAGTGTTTTCACTTTTGAATGTCCATGAAAAAAAAAAAAAGTCTCCTCTCAGAAGATCAGGTTTCTGGACCTCCAGACGTACATCCTCTCCCTTCAGCACAAACACACGGCTCACAGCACTGGACCCTGTAAAATTAATAGATAGATAACATGATCAAAGCCACATGTATCGTTATTTAGTCAATACTGAATGTTAAAACACATTTTTATTTCTGTCAAACTGAATCATCACCTATATTCTACTATACTACTACTGCTAATAATAATAATAATAATAATAATAACAATAATAATAACAATAACAATACGTTAAAGAGTTTTTTCTGTTACTACCTTGCCAGACCCAATGAGTTTATTTTTAGCAGATGTGTCTCTCACATAATAATATGAATTTATGAATAAAGCATCACTTTTTTCTTCGTAATAAAAACACTGAAAAAGCGAAGTTATCTTAAAGCCAACCCATGATTACTGGCTCTGCCAAGGCAGTAACAGAAACTAGAAAATTTCAGGAAATTTTGAGTGTGCCTGCTGCTTGGTGCGCATCTCCATCCCTCGCACACACACAAACACAAACAGTATGACAGTATTAAACAGTATTAAACAGTATTAACTGTCGACCTAGCCAATCACGGGCAGGTGTGAGAATTTCTGCCCAGAGACCGAGTCACTAGTTGCTATGGATACAGGCCCCCCTGTGGCGGGAAACTTTGAACTAATGTTTCATTAGCACTCACAATAAGCCAAGACTGTCCCCGAACAAATCCCTGTATCTCGAAAAGTAAAGCTCGCATCGAAAATGTTTTTTCACTTTGAGCGTCCCAAGACTTCACTGGCGACACTGATGTATGACATGTGTCAGTATGATTTTAAAAAAAGGAGCTGTGATAAAATATAAATCACCTCCTTTTCTTCTTCTCACTCTGGGTTTGAGCGGTCAAATTACATGGAAGCGGATGGGAGTGTCGGACGGCACTACCTGCCCTTTTGGGCGATTTATTCAAAAACCGTGGGTCCTATTTCAATGGAAGTAACATTGGGTGAGAGAGGACAAAAATGCCTACAATTTGGTGTATAAATCTTGCTTGTAGAGTGGAAGCTGTGGGACTAAGATGATAATGTTTGGAAGATTTCTGATCAAACTTGAAGGCGTGGAGCTAGAGTGTGTGACGACATCACGTGCTCTAGGTCTGAACATTCCGCGCAATACACACCCATTATAAAATCTGAAACTGTCCAAAAGTCTTATAAAACGTAAATTGCGATTGCGTAAAAACCGTAGACGCTATTGAAAAGTGTCTTTAGACCAACAGAGTTCAAAGTCTTGTGACCCGTGTAAACTTTTAATCATGTTTCTGCGACAAAGTATGACCGAGTGGCGTGGCTCCAAAGAGGGGCCGGTTTGATGAATTTCTGCGATTTTTTTTCCGATTCTCCATGCATTTCAATGGGCCGAGATCGCACGTTTTCGCACTTCGTGCGAAAACTTTACGTACAATCTCTAAGAAAAGTCATAGCACTTGATTCCCGTTCAAGGCGCACGTTTCGATGTATTTTGAGGGGTGTCGCGGCTACGCTGCGAGACTAGTTACCCGAAGTTTTGCAAGGAAGAATAAAAATAAAAAAAATAATAATAATAAGTATGAGCAATATTAAGAGTGTGCTCCTTTGCCTTGCAAAGCAGGCACACTAATAACTTAATATTTCTTCATGCAATTCTTCAAAATTTGAATAATACAAAATCTCCTAAAGTTTTTGGACTTATTGCATACCAAACCTCCAACATTATATTTGAAATTGAGCAGAGAAAAAAACATAGATGAAATTCTGATAATACACTTCAGTTGCATATGCATGTGTTTAACTTAACAACATTTTACTAGAATGTAAATGTACCTTTGTGGACTTTCTTTACTGTGATTATGGATTCTTCAGTTCTGCCCACAGCGCTCAGTGCCGCGCCTCATGCCATTATCATCACCGTCACACCAATAATCACAGTAAAGAAAGTCTGCTCATGTATCATTGCTATAATATCTGTTCATAACATTTCAACAGATGGAGGATTCTCATCCTACCTGGTGATTCTATGCAGACCAGCAGTCCCAGTATCAGAAAGATCGACATTATAGAGTCTCACACTGTGTAGATGTCTCTTGTGTGGTGAAGGAAGACTAGCTGTTGAACCGATGTGAGTTCTGCTCTGCTCTTATAAATACACTGCAGGGTCAGTGGTTAGAAGGTTGTGTTTTTCCGGTCTAAACCACAGGAACATTCTGCATGTGTTCAGCGTCGTCTTTATCATGCAAACCAAGTAACTTCTTTATTCAAGAGTTCCTATCTGAACAGACTGTTGTATTAATGCTTGAGCTTTGTGGAGGAAGACTGAAATGTGATTAATTGCACAGCATCCATCAAGAAATCTAGTTTTAGTTTCCAAAACATACTTTATTGTTTACATGCTCATAAATTAGGTTTGCAACATCACTGCATTTAATTCAAACCTTTTTCTATACAGGGAGACAAACTTCTTTACTGCTTTACACTTCCTGCATGTACTCCTCACAAATCAAAAACTTGTCTATTACACTGTATAGATAAGCATATTTTTATTATCAGAACACAAGACAATATAGTAATTTACTAGACACTTTATGCACATTTGTCTCCGTGAAGACATTAATTCCTTACAGGAAATACAGCATGTATACGTATATACGCATATATATATATATATATATATGGAGAGATAGAGAGAGAGAGAGAGAGAGAGAGAGAGAGAGAGAGAGAGAGAGATAAGATATTTGTTCACGAGGCACTTAACTGAATGATTTGCTAATGAAGCACCAAAGTTCGGAGAAGGAAACACAGTAACACAAAGACAAATCAAATACTGCAACTAAATTATTACTACAACATACTGTATATTACTACTAATAATAATGGTACTAACAAGGAGAGAAGGTAAAAGAACAATATTGATGATAACAGCTCTGTTCAATTCACTTTTCTTAACAACTATAATGCGGACAACTAAAAAAGGACAAAACAGATCAACAAACGATCAGTTCTGATCAGGTCTAATGAAGAGTAGACTTGCACTGCTAACTTCCTACCACACACCAGGTGTTTAAAACAGCAACTATAGAAGCTTTCATGAACTGGGTAGAGCTTAGTTTAGCACCAAAGCATCTCTGCCAGGAATCAAACTTGGGTCTCCTGCTTGAGAGTCTGCAGTCTAACTCCCTGCAGGTCAGGTGACACAAAGTCTATATTGAGTATATATTGAGTCTATAATTCAGTGAACACAAATGAACTTGAAAAACTCAAAAGGGCCTTTTTTATATACCTTTTTTGCATTTTAAAATATATACAACTTTGCTCAAAACAACCCCACTGGGCTTTCAGTCCATGACTTTTCCTAAAATGGTCTTATTCATCTTTCATCTTCACCTTTAAGCTTTTTCTATTGTTGTACTCATTGTAAGTCTCTCTGGAAAAAGAGAATCAGCTAAAAATGTAAAAAATTGCCATTTAACAAGGTAAAATCCGTCACAGACATGATCAACATTTAGTCTTACGTTTGCGTCTTCCACCAGACGGCATGAGTGTGAGAAGTTTTTGTATCAGGTGGATAGAGTCCTTGATGATGCTGTGGGCCCTTCTGCGGACCCTTGTGTCATAGATGTCCCGTAGCGATGGGAGGTCCGTTCCCGTGACGTTCTGGGCCGGCTTCGCTACTCTCTGGAAACACTTCATAATAATTGGAGTGAGTGCTAGTGGCTTATAGTCCTTCACACAAGTCACTGGGTTTTTCTTTGGGACTGGAATGATAGTGGTTGTCTTGAAGCAGGTGGGGACATTGGCCTGGGTAGGGGATAGGGTGAAGATAGCAGTTAAGATATCTGCTAGTTCTGATGCACACCCACATTAAGGGCCCGTCCGGGTATTTTCCTTGCACGGGTTAACTCTCCTCAGGGTCTTGTATACTTCAGCAGAGGAGACTGTTAGTGTTGGCTCCTGTGTGCCAGCAGTAGCTTGGGGAATGCAACATGGACCGTACCTGATTATTTATCCAGGGCTTTTGATTGGGGTATGTACGTATGGGTAACGTGGGTACTATGTTATCAATGCAGGTGCTGATGTAACTGGTCACACGTGTGGCATATTCTTCTATGTTTATCAGGGTCCGTTGGTGTGGCTCCAGCTTTAAACCCTTCCCAACTGGTGCATGCAAAACAGTCTCTTAACATACATCTTCAGACCACACTTTGATTCTCTTACCCACAGGGGCAGCTAGCCCCCCGGGTCCTTGCATTAAAAACCAAGAGTTTTTTTTATTTTTTTTTTTATCCTTTTTTAACCTTCTCTTCTTCTACTCCTCTTCCCTGTGCAGCGAGCTGGAAAACGTGCTCTTTGCTTCCCCCCCCCCCCTTGCATCTGCTCATTCCACACACTGTCCAGATGCAAAGGGGTGTGTTTTTTTTTTCCAGCGGCCACAGGGGGCAGCAAAGAGCACGTTTTCCAGCTCGCCGCACAGGGAAGAGGCGTAGAAGAAGAGTGGCAGTATCCGCACTCAAACCGTCTCTGACCGGTGGAGGGCGGTAATTACGCCTTGAAGCATCGAAACCGCTGAAATTCCCAAATGAAGAAGAAGAAGAAGAAGTTCTCCCTACAAAATCAACTAAGACAAGCCAAACAAACCCCGCCTAACAGAAGAAGGGTTCAAGGAATCCAGAAAGCTTGTCAGATTGGCAAAATTCGGTCTGGAAACCTTTACCGCTCCTAGTCAAATTTTCTGTACAATAATTTAATAATTAATAATTTAATTAATGCAAGGACAGAGAGATGTGATTGGAGCGGCCGAAGGGGGGGCAGCAGCTTCGTAGGCATCTCCAGTGATGCTGTATACTTGATCCGGAGTGTGGTTGAAGTCGCCCGCGACGATGAATGCTGCATCTGGGTGTGCAGTTTACTGGGTCCTGATGACGGTGTCCTGCTGCAAGCTGTGTGCTGCCGGTGAGTCTGCTCCTCCACCTTTGCTCTTACCAGAACCAGTGAAGGTAGATGGAGTAGGACTGTAACTCTGTCGCTGCATCTGGAACATTTTCAGTCAGCCAGGTTTCCGTAAAAAGTGAGTGTCGTCAACCTGGCTCTTTCTTCATCCAGTTTATTTTCAAACGAGCGGGCGTTGGCTGGGCACTCATGGGCAGGATACTTGGTAGGAGGACTGCGGTCAACCCAGCCTCCACTTCGAAAACACGGTCAAACTAGCCCCCACGTTGTTTTGCGGTACGCGTATATACCAGACATTACGGTAAGAGCGTGTAAGAATTCATTTCAAAATAAAAGTAATGTTCCGGTGAACGTGATAGGACGTGAACCTGACATCACATACATTCAATGATCAGTCAGTCTGTCTGTCAGTAATGAAAGAATACATAAATACATAAATAAATAAATAACATACATACATAAAACAAAAATAATAATTATTAAATAATAAATAACATAAATATTAATCAAAATAAATAACTACTGCCTGCAAATTGTATTTCAGAGAAAAGTTGAGGCTTTGAAAATTGAGGCTTTCTCATTTCAATTGTGTGAATAATTAGTCAAACTTAATAAAGAATACATTTCCAAAGACCAATCTGACTCCAAAATGACAGTACACCACCTCAGAGTGTCATTGAGAAACGTCCTGTTTTCACAGACCAATTTCACTTCAGGATGATAGCAGGCCACCTCAGAGTGTTACTCAGACCATCTCAGGACATTCTGATGTGGAATTTCAAAATTAAAGCCCTCTAAAATGTCATATATAAACTGTGTCCCCTCTCAATTCAGATTGATATTAAAAGGAAACCTCCTGTTTTCAGGATAGCAGGCCACCTCAGAGGTGGAGAAGAAGGCCCAGCCGAGACCGTTATTCCTATGCCCCTCTCCCTTATCTCCCGATTACAGATAGTTTGGGGGACACATGTATCTGATCTGTGATCTGTGCTACCAGCTGCTTTAATTTTGAAATTCCACATCAGAATGTCCTGAGATGGTCTGAGTGCCACTCTGAGGTGGCACTCAGACCGGGTTTATGGACACGTCGCTGCTGATTGGGTAACACCTCTGACACAGCCACCAAACGAGAGACAACGTACCTCAAAGCCCGTTGCACACCATTTCGAGGAAACAAGACGTTGAACCTGGAAACCGTAGCAAAACGGTGCACACCGTTTTCAGATTGAACGTGCCCATGGTCTATATATGCTCCTAATACACAGTGTGAATTATTTTGGTCTTAACTAATTGATTAGATTAATATGGCCCTCTATGCATTATTGCCACTGTGCTAGTGCTTTAACTTTGAAAAGGACTTCCACTGAAAAATATTTCCCAGGTGTTCTTAACAATGTAAAAAAAAGCGTATTGAAGCAGTTCGGGCCCAGATTGTTCTCTTTAGTGCTGAAAAACGATCCTAACGCCAAACTGCAGCTAAATTGAAAGTGTAAGGAGGCAGTAGGCTGCAACGCACGCTGGAGAGATTTTCACAAACCAAGTAGCCTAATTTTCATCCAAAGCAAGACCAGGCAGACCTAAATCATCTGACCATCTGAAGACCAGTATATCAAGCTAACGAGACAGTATCTGCATCCAAGATACAAAGCCAACGCCCAGTTCATAAGTATGTCATAATTATGAGATATAAAGTCATAACTATAAGATTTTATCTCATAATGTTGATAATATTTTTAAGATTAATATTTTTGTCTCAATATTATGACTTAGCATCTCATAATTATGACTTAGTATCTCATTATTAGTTTAGTTTATTAGGATCCCCATTAGCTGTCACCAAGGTAACAGCTAGTCTTCCTGGGTCCACACAAAACACAATTACAGATTACAGAAAAATCACCACGAGAGAAAAAAATAACAAAAAAATAAACAAAAGAAAAAGGATAAATTGTTAACAACAACGTAAACTTATTGTGAATATTATTTATGAGATAGTATTTCATAAATGATCACTTAGCATCTCATAATTATGAGTTGCTATCTAATAATAAATCATTATGATACTTATATTAGTGCAAAATTATGTAATCTTGTTTGAGAAATATTTGACTAAAACTGTGTATTAGTTTTTGGTAAATGATGAAACAAAAGAGTTCATGGTAGTTACATTATGTTTGTTGATGATGAGTTACCTATGGTTCAACCAGTTCAGTGCTGCTCATCAGTTTAATGCAAGTTTACAAAAAATAATTTCCTTGGAAAAAAAAAAAAACGAGGATGAAAGGTTTCATGCAAAAAGTGCAAAGTGCAGTAAATGTTTCAGTTGAGAGATCATTTTCATGTCACTAAATGAGAGAACCACACCAGGGACTTCTGTCTTAGGTGCATCCATTTATTATATTCTTTAGTGCTCAATGTGTTTTTTTTTTAAATTTTGTTATTATTTTTTTATGGTCATTATTTCCGTACTTGTAGCAAATAGTGCTGTTGTAATGTTGAATAATCTGACGGGACCTATTGATTTTTGTAAGGATACAGCTATACATACTGTTTGTTGTATTTTTTAAGTAAGGTGTATCTGCACAGTGATAAAACACAGAAGCTAAGTGATAAAATACAGTGGTAAAGTACAGAAAGGGAAGAAAAAACAGATTTTTGCAGATAGGATAAAAAAGCCAAGGGGTTTATAAGTAACATGTCACCTCAAAACAAAGGAAACAATACTACTACAAGTACTACTAATACTACTAATAACAAGAAGTAGAACACACAGCATGGGAGAGCAAGGAGAGAGGATTCAAGGGTTTAAAACTAGCAAAAGTGAATAGATTAGGTTAGTTTTCAACTGTTAAACAAATTCTTTTGGGTGTGAAAATATAGCAAAGCTAAAAATCACAGTAAGCACCAATCAACATATTGATGATAATAACGTAGTGGTTGGTGTGCTACAAAAAGAGTCAAAGTCCTTTGGCTCCCTGCTCACTCCAAGGGAATCTCAACCACTCCTTCTCTTTTCTATAGCTGTCAAAGAAGTGATGATCCAATTTGTCAGAAATAAAAAAAGAGTTTTAACATTCAGTATTGACTAAATAACCATACATGTGACTTGGATCATGTTATCTGTCTATTAATTTTACAGGGTCCAGTGCTGCGAACGGTCTATTTGTACTGAAGGGAGAGGATGTACGTCTGGAGGTCCAGAAACCTGATCTTCTGAGAGGAGACTTTTTTTTTTTTCATGGACATTCAAAAGCAAATACACTGTGGTAGGATTACCTCCTAATGGAGAACCAAATATCCACAAAAGTTACACAGAAAGGGTTGAGCTTTCTACTGAAGATTACTCTTTGGGATTGAAGAATCTACAAGAAGCCGACAGTGGAGTTTATACTGCAGAAATGTCTGGGGATGAAAAGCATACAGTTGCTGAATACAATGTCACAGTTCAAGGTAGGTTCCTTAACATTTCAGATTTTGATAGAGAGTAGTACCTGCTGTCCTGTTTCTAAAAGCCTTCAAACCTCTGTCTTCCAGAGCGAGTGTCTCCAGCTGTCCTGACAGTGGGCTCTGTCTCCTCCAGCTCAGACTCCTGTAACCTCACTGTCACCTGCAGCGCTCAGGACTCTTCCATCAGCAGCTCTGTTACATGTGACACCCAAACCTGCTCTCAGGAGGGAGGAGAGAGGTCAGAGGTCAAGAGCTCTGCTGCCTCCCTCTATGTCTATCTGTCCAGTGGCTCAATCATCTGTAACCATAGCAACCAGGTCAGCTGGAGCGAGGACATGAAGGAGATTGAACCTTTCTGCCATCAAGGTAAGACAGAAAGACAGTTCAACATGCTGACACCACAGATTTGAGTTTTAGCTTGACAAATATCTCTTGGAGGCAGAGCTGCTCTTGGATGAGTTTAACATCTATGGGCGGAGACAAAGGACCACAGTTTTTCACAATGACAATGGCAAACTTGAATGACGAAGAAGGGACTCTGGTCAAAATTGAAATAAAAATACAAATGGCAATAATTTTGAACTTTAAAAAATTAATTACTTTCACGATAGTATGGCTAGACAGCTAGATTAGCAGCTGAGCACTCGGCTTCATAATATTAGCTTCCTCCTCTCTGACCCTTTGCCTTTTTCACTGGGCTTCAGTCTAATGTAGGGTTTCCAAGTCTTTTCCAAAGCTATTGGCTGCTATTGGTTTTTATTTTAGAAACAAATCCTGCTTTTCCTATGTTGCCAGGAAAAAAATTGGTTGAGGCTACGTTCCTTCCCTTGCTTGACTATGGTGATCTGTTGTACATGCACTTTATGTTCTCCGCCCCTGCAGCCTGGAACCACTTGCAGACAGATTTGCAGCTAGATGAGCTGATCCCAATTAGGGCATTCAAAAATGTAGTGAAGGGTTTGGAGGCAAATTCAATTGGAATTTGTAATTGCTTCCTTAGCTAGACCCGTTTCCTTCTGTCTGTCTTTTAGGCATATAATTCTGTGAGTTGCTACTGTGTGTTTTGTTTTATTTGCTTTTAATGTTTGCTTGTATGTTGTTTGAAACTCTGTATTGCTGCTATCTTGGCCAGGGCTCCCTCGAAAAAGAGATCTTGTAATCTCAATGGGACTCACCTGGTTAAAGGTTTAATAAATAAAATACACCAATTCTGCTCTCCAGCTCTTAGCAGCAGCAGGGGTTTACACTGTGTATGGGAAGCTGTGATCAGACCTGTTTGGAGTTGACAAGCAGTTTTTTGAGTCAACAAATTCATATTTTTCCCAATGGTCAGAAAAAGTTGTTAAATTTGTAGCTAATTTTGTTGCTTTTGAGAAATAAAGTCACCAGGAGTCTAAAAGTTGCTAAATCTATCAGCAGTCACAAACCTCCCTGCCTCAATGTGTAACTGTTTTAATTGATTTTCTTTATTCTCATCTATGTCTTGTCCTATTTATTTTAAACTTTTAACTTGTTTGTAACTCAACATCATTGTAAATGAGGGCAACCTCAATGGTTATTCGAGTTTAAATAAAGGTTTGAAATGAACTCAACCAATGAGATTATTTCTGCTTCCAGAGCAGCTCTGCCACAGAGGAATATTTGTAAAAATTAAAACTGCAATCACCAACACAGGCTTGCAAGATATGAAGCTACTGTAGCATGCTCTCTATTCTGCTGGGTGATTTGAAGTAGATCTACATTTTCAATCTTGTTTTGTTTTTATTTACAGATCATAATCCAGATGACCAGATGATGATCATTGTAATTGTGGCATCTGTTGTCTGTGGTTGCCTACTTTTAATCGCAATTGTTTGCTGTTGTCGAAAGTGCGGAACACGTAAGTACCAGTGTGCATCATTTCAACACAGAATAAAAATTAAAATCTGCAAAACCTGATACATTTACATGGGAATTCAGGATTGTGGCAGAGTGAATACTCTCCCATACCCACAATCCTCCCTCTCTGTATTAGGTAATACAATTAAAATGATAATATAATTAGAATCTACTAAACCCCATATAGTTAAAGGTCCCATATTGGAGAAAATGTCATTTCTCTTGCCTCTTTGATTATAAAGGAGTTGGATGTGCTATCTAAACGTGGGAAAGATCGCTTTCTTCCCAGGTAAGACTCAAAGTTTTTTAATAACACTTTCCCAGTCACTTTGATAATTTACCAATTAAGCACTGATTTCAAGGAATAGAAAAAAAGAAGTCTTTTCAACATTAGAATAAGAGTTATGAATTTGTCTTGATGTTGCAGAGAGATATATCATACAAACACACATGGGACAGGGACAACAGGACATCACATGTAGTGCAAGAGGACAGTGAAGGACATACAATAGTGGAATAGACATAATACTAATAGACATAAATACAAAAGAGCATTTTATCACTACGCAGTGTGGCATGCAGTAGGTTGCAGCTATACAGTTGGTTGATGGAAATACATAGAATAAACTCTGAGTCTTATGGAGCATGGATGTAGTTCCTGAGGCTGAAGTGCTTTAGAGTATAAAACACATGAGCATTCACTATAAGTGAACATTTTCAAATGTTTAGAACATTAAATTAAGCAGTCAAGTTAAAGGAAAAGAAAGGTAACACTTTACAATGGCTTTATTCCAGCATATTAACCTGCGTATTAAAGGATAAGGCTGGTGTTTTTTAATGCATTTCTTACCATCAACAAATATAGAAAATACCATACAACATTCTAACAATGTTATGTGTTTTCCTTCAGAAACCCATTAGAGAACAATTTGTGGATCAGGATCATCCATCTGACGCTTCAGTCACTGCTCCATCCACGAGCTACAGCGCAGTAGAGCCTCACACAGCACCCATGGGACCCACTGAGACGAGAGGCAACAACCAACCTGGAGAGCTTGTATAATGGAGCTTTAGCGAAGGTTCAGTCAGGAAGAAGCTTATGCTGTAGTTTTACTTCTCATTCTATACTACCATTCATATCTCTCACGCATGCTCACTCATTATTTCCTTGCGTCTTTTCCCGGGCATCACCTGTTCACATCAGCTGGTCACATCTATCCAATAGCACAGTGACACACCAAGTATCATTACTTCTTTCACCTGTCTCTCCTGATTGAACTATATTTGGAAGGTCTGTCAGGCCTTGAAAGTCATGAGTAATGAGTCCATGTACTGTACTTGCACTAATTTCCTGTGTGGATTGCCAGTGTTTACATTTCTATAAATTGCATATTCCACATTGTGCTAAATGTGGCTTTGTGAAATGGTATCTCATGCTGTACTTCATGCTCTGTATAAAAAGTTGTTAGGTTCAAATAATCCAATTCAATGTATTACAATAGAATAGAATACAATATATGTATATGAATGCATGACACACACACACACACACACACACACACACTCCTCCTTAGCCCGTCCCCACTTATGAGGAAACCTCATGCCGGATCATTTTTAACTTGCATTTATTTGCACATTTTGCACATAGTGCCAATCTGCACTTTATTCTTCGTGTTGTTTGTGACTGTATTTTATGTCCAACTGCGCAAGCCCCTTTTAATTGTGTTATAAAGTTTTTTAATTGAATTGAATTGAATATTAAAGTGCTGTTCTTTAGCCTGTGGACGTTTATTCTCTTTCCTGTTTAAACCACAGTCAGTCAACACTCCATACATGTACTGCTCACAGATCAAAATCTTGTCTATTACTGTCTATACAAATACATATTTTTATTATCAGAAGACAAGACAATATAGTAATTTAATGGACACTATTCACATTTGCCCCTGTAAAGACATGAATGAGTTTTCTGTAAAGAAATGTGTATATATGTTTATTCAAATGAGGCACTTAACATGAGAATAATTTGCTAATTAAACAACGCAATTCAGAGACGAAAACATAATACGCAAAAAAATAAAAAAATCAATTAATATATTACTACTACTACAACAAATGCTACTACTACCACTAATAATAATACTAATATAAAGAAAAGGAAAACAAATTATGACGATAATAGCTCTGTTGAATAGTACTTTTCTGAACAATTACAAAGGACAAAACACAAATTAACAGTTCTAATGCATTGCTTACTCCATTAACAGCCATTAAGCATAAAACATATTAGACTCCCAACAAGTAAATTGAGAAATTTTCTATAGCAAGCAAAATGCTATTTTATATAAATGAGTTTATATAAATGAGAATTTGCAAATGTATTTCTCCTGGAAGACTTTCCCAAAATTTAGATCTGCTGATTGCAAATGTTCGACCACCTTTGATGTTAAAGTAATTATCTGCATCATTTTCATATAAACAAATGTCCATTTTGCTATTCTCTATCAATGACTGATATAACACAATCACAATTCAACCTGTACCCAGTTCATGAAAGCTTTTTACATTTGCTGATCCAAACACCCGCTGTCTGGTAGCTCTTTCCAAGAAAAAATCCTCTTGATCACAGGAAGTGATGCATTTTACATTTCCAGCATCAGCAACAGCAGTTTGTTTTGAATAACCTGAAGAAGAACTGGGTAGTTAACATGAGCAGCGATAGCCACCATGGCTGAACAAAGGAAAGAGCGCCACCTGCAGACACTCAAACTGCATCAACAGAAAATCCAAGGAAAAAGGTGATCTCTGGGAAGTGCAGTGCAGAAACACCCCAGCAATGAGCCCTTAGCAATAAAGATGGAGACAAAATAAAACAAAGATGCATAACGAAATGATTGTGGATTACCTCTCATCTAGACTAGCTTTATGTGTCATTGTTTCCCCGGGGAGTCGGACGGTGCTACAAGCTCAGACCCCGGGGGAAGGTCTCGCCAGCAGAGTGAGTTAAGTTTTAACCCTTATTATTTAATTTGTGTTTAGCGTATGTGTAATCTTTGTATCCCTTCCCAACCCTTGTCTGTCTTTTGTTAGGTTGCGACAATTTGAGAGGAAAACTGGGAGGGTTATTGTGGGTGGCCAAACTACCCTAGGATTGGGGATTCATCTCACTGCCTCTATTTGGCATGCATAACCAGAGCGCTGTGGGTAGCCCTGTAGTGTGGAGTTCATGGGTTGCGGTGTATTCGCATGCATTGTGTGCGATCTTTCACGTGTGCTGTGTGGAATCCTAAGAGTGCTGTGTTGATTCATCAGGGTTTGTAGGGTTAGGGTTAGGGTTAGGTTTGCCTAAAGGCAGTGGATAGAAACACCCATGTTAGGTGTGGTTGGGGACTCTTGTGATTCACTCGTTATTTCCTCCTATGAATTTTAGGCTTTCTAAATAAAATAAAGACGTATCTATTTTTCCATATTCCTGAGTTGTGTCGTGTAGAGCCCTTTCCAGGCTGGTTTATTACAGTACAGTAATGTTCCTCACGGTACAACTTGGGTTGTTTATGGAGCAATAAGCAAAACTAGATAACCGTGTTCACGTACCCATAGGTAAAATCCTAGAAAATCCTAGCAGCTTAAACTGCCGTGCTGCAACTGGGCCGCAACAAGGTCGGATACGCATGCTGTGTAGTTCTGGGGTAAGACTATACTGCTGTCCTTTCTGTGGTCCTTTCGTGCTTTTATTTATCATTTTCTATCACACATGATCATTCAACAGTCACAGGAATATTTTGTTAGGTATTTTCAGCGTACTGCAGCTCTGACCCTCACATTCCTTCACAACTGGTTGCTTTTACTGTCGATCTTGGAATTCACTCACTGCAAGTTTCTCTCGGTGAGAGAGTCAGCTAAATGCCTACAATGTAAAATGTAAATAGGGAGATGAAAGTTCGGTCGGTGGAGAATCGTTGGTTCACTCTTGATTTCTGCGCCGGTCCAGGAGGTGGACGCTGATGACGGCCGACACCATGATGATGAGACCGACAGACAGCAGGACGGTCCTCACCAGACAAACTGAGCAGGAAAGTAGATTATTTCATTATAACTCTTGTAGCGGTGGTCAACCTACAATGCCTATTTAATAGAAAGGGCTCCAGACAGGTAAAATCTGTCAATAGAGTAACTAAGCTCAAAAGACCTCCCACTACTAGATATACATGAATGAAAATGTTTCTTAACAGGTTATACACAAAAACTACCCAGGATTCAGAACAGAGAAACAAAGACCCAAGTTATTCAATTCAAATAATATATTGTATAGATGCAAAGCACAACAGAAAATGTCCTTAATTTACCAATTTCCAATTTAAGAGGAGACTTTTAAATGTTTTCGTTTTAGTCTATTAACAAAGGGAACCGTTCAAGTTCAAATATTTTCCCAGTCCTTTCTTTTTTCTGCTCATCCTCTTATCAGTCCATAAACAAAAATAGTGTCATTCATTTACACATGTTCCAATACATTCAGTTCAATTTCCAGTTCAATCTGTGTGTGTGAGAGAGAGAGTTTAAGCAAGAGGGGTTTTGTTTGGATGGAAGGACTCGGGACTGGCACCCACGCAGTGTAATCATGGGTGGTTTACTGAACGGGCCTACCGGTCACAGGCCCAGGGGCCCAAGAGCTCAGGGGGCCCTTGAGCCAGAGCCTGATACATGATGATGCTGTCACTAACTTTGACAGTGCAGTTGAAGGGCTTTGTCATTTATTTATTTACCAAAGCCCCAAAGTTCCCCCTATAATAACCTAAACACAACATTGGAGGCAGAGCAGCTCTGCCTCCAAGAAATAAAACTAAAACTCAAATCTGTGGTTCCAGTGTGTTGATCTGTCTTTCTGTCTTACCTTGATGGCAGAGAGGTTCAATCTCCTTCATGTCCTCAGTCCAGCTGACCTGGTTGCTATGGTTACAGATGATTGAGCCATTGGACAGGTAGACATAGAGGGAGGCAGCAGAGCTTGTGACCTCTGACCTCTCTCCTCCCTCCTGAGAGCAGGTTTGATTGTCACATGTAACAGTGCTGCTGATGGAAGAGTCCTGAGCGCTGCAGGTGACAGTGAGGTTACAGGAGTCTGAGCTGGAGGAGACAGAGCCCACTGTCAGGTTAACTGGAGACACTCGCTCTGGAAGACAGAGGTTTGAAGGCTTTTAGAAACAGGACAGCAGGTACTTCTCTCTATCAAAGTCTGAAACCTTAAGGAACCTACCTTGAACTGTGACATTGTATTCAGCAACTGTATGCTTTTCCTCCCCAATCATTTCTGCAGTATAAACTCCACTGTCGGCTTCTTGTAGGTTCTTCAATCGCAAAGAGTAATTTCTAATAGGAAGCTCAACCCTTCCTGTGTAATTGTTAGAGACTATTGGTTCTCTATTATTAAATAATCGCACTACATTGTATTTGCTTTTGAATGTCCATGAAAACAAATGAAAGTCCCCTTTCAGAAGATCAGGTTTCTGGACCTCCAGACGTACATCCTCTCCCTTCAGCACAAACACACGGCTCACAGCACTGGACCCTGTAAAATTAATAGACAGATAACATGATCAAAATCACATGTATGGTTATATAGTCAGTATTCAGTGTTAAAACACTTTTTATTTCTGTCAAACTGAATCATCACTTAACACACAGCTCACAGCACTGAACCTCACAGACAGGGATGATAAGTCAAACTTCTCATAGTCAAGAGATCAGCTGTTGGTTTTTGAAGAATCTGTATTCTTGTGTTTTTGTTGCTCTTGCTGGCCTTCATTACAGCATGTTCACATCTTAATAATCAGGAACCCCTGTGCAATAATTATAATGGTGACGTGTAAAATTAACATTTCAGCTGGAGAGTGCAATAGGGGGGCTTGGCGCAAGGTGGGGGTCCCTGTGCTATGTGCTGTTCGGATGTTTATGTGTAATTGGATGTGGTGTGAGTATGTGTTTTATGTGCAGTGTCGTTGTTTATCCTGTGTATGATGTGTGTCTTTAAAAAAACAAAAAAAACTGAGCTGCTGAGATCTGACAAAGTTTTGTTGTATCATATATTAGCTTGAACTGAACTGTTATTTTGTCTTTGTAAAGCACTTTTTAAGACTTTGTAAAACAACAAAGTGCTATAGTCTACTACTACTAATAATAATAATAATAGCAATATTAATGAGTTTAAGAGTTTTTTCTGTCACTACCTTGCCGGACCCAATGAGTTTGTTTTTAGCAAATGCGTCTCTCATTATGAATAAAGCATCACTTTTTTTCTTCTAAATAAAAACACTTCATAGTCCCTTCTTTCTCCTGTTTAGGTTAAGTAGATGGAATAATGAAAAAGCAAATTATCTTAAAGCCAACCTATAATTACTGGCTCTGCCAAGGCAGTAACAAAAATAAGTCAATATTTCTTCATGCTTTTCTTCAAAATTGTAACAAAACAAAATCTCCCAAAGTTTTTGATCTTCTTGGATTCCAAATCTCCCAAGTCCAACATTATATTTGAAATTGAGCAGAGAAGAAAATTAAATGAAATCTAATTGAAATTCTACACTTCAGTTGCATGTGTTTAACTTAACTAAATTTTACTAGAATATATGTACCTTTGTGGATTTTTTATTTTTTTTTGTGATTATGGATTCTTCAGTTCTGCCCACGGCGCTCAGTGCCGCGCCTCATGCCATTATCATCACCGTCACACCAATAATCACAGTAAAGAAAGCCTGCTCAGGTATCGTTGCTATAATATCTGTTCATGACATTTCAACAGATGGAGGATTCTCATCCTACCTGGTGATTCTATGCAGACCAGCAGTCCCAGTATCAGAAAGATCGACATTATAGAGTCTCACTGTGTAGATGTCTCTTGTGTGGTGAAGGAAGACTAGCTGTTGAACCGATGTACTGAGTTCTGCTCTGCTCTCATAACCACACTGTAGGGTCAGTGGTTTGTGAAAGTGATAAAAGAACATTCTGCATTTCCTTCTGTTTATCGTGTAAACAAGTAACTTCTCTATTCAAGCCAGTTCCTGTCTGAACTGAATTTTAGAGGAAGAACTGAATATTAAATGAAATGTGATCAATTGCGCAGCATTCATCAAGAAATCTTGTTTTAGTTTCAAAAACACGCTTTATTTTTTACATGCTCAGAAATTACGCGTTTAACATTACTGTGTTTAATGCAAACCATTAGGCAGACACAAGTCTTTACTACTTTAACTCGAGGATACAAAAAAGCCTCTATAAATGTAAGAGGGCATAAAAAACATAAGAAAGGAAAGTACTAGAGACACATATTTCAACCTTTCCTCATTGTAGGTGACTTTGTTTAATAGGAATCAATGATAGCCGTTAGTCTTTATTTATTTATTTGTATTTATTCAGTAGACAGGGACCATGCAACATAATAGCCAGAGTTAGCTGTTAGCTAAGTTAGCTGACGTCCCTGGGCCACAGAACACAGAAAATAAAAAAAAAAAGAAGAAAAGAGAAAGAGACGAAGGAAGGAAAGAGCATTAATGTATAAATATGGTCAAACAGAATACAAATCAATATGTAACTGTTGAGTTGCGTACATTTAAGTCTTTACAGTTGGGTCAAACTTTTTTTTTTTAATTCCACAAAAATCAGCCGTGTATGAAATAAGGTCACAAGACAAAAACATTGTTTGGCTTCTATCTACATGTTTGAATTGCAAATAAGAGACAGCGTAAGGTGCATAAGGTTTTTTTTTTTTGGCACACTTCTCCTGCAGACATCACCAAGAATACTCAGGTGTGCAAAATGCTGTTTGAGGCCTGCTTTAGAATCAGATACTACATGTCAGCTTGTCAATAACTACATACATCTTTTCTGAAGAAGTTTATGGGGTTTGATATTAAATTCAGGATGCAACTGAGTTTTCCTGGCTAGTGTTGAACCTATTTGAAGTAAAGTCATCATATGGCTCATTTTGTAGTAAAGCTATGTTTTAAGATAAGATGAAATTTAAATGAGCTCTGTGGAGAAATTGTGTCGCTGCAGCAGCTAATAGGATACAACAAAGAAAAGTAGCACATATACAGGGGAAAAGGAGTTTAAACAAGAATGTAGCAGTTTAGGGATTTGGTTTTGTTGTCTGTCAGTTTTGTTTCACTTCACCTCTTGAACTAATGTCTCACTGCACTTGCACTGATGCCCACAATGAGTTTCCTTTCTCACTTTACCCTTCTAAATTTAACACTTCTAGAATTTTCTGGTTACATGTAAGCAGTGCTAAAATGTAATTTTCACACAGAAAAAAGCCCTTTGTGCCACAATATAAGAAAATAAAAGACCCCAAAAGGCCTTTTTACACAGTATTGTTTCTTCCTGACACGAGAAACAACAACAATGACATTAACAGAAATTTGTAAAAAAGGAAAAAGAGAAAAAACAAATAATCAGGCATTTGTTTTTACTGCGGGCCATGCATTTCCTTCTACCTGATGTTATAAACTCACTTTGAGCCTAAAAAAGACAGTTTCCATGTGCTTTTCCACCAAAAAAACACTACAATCAGAAAAACTTAGAGTAACAATACAGGGAGAAGAATTTGAGATGGTAAATTTATAGGTATAGTTCCAGGTATAGTTTTAGGTATAGTTCTAGACTCCGAACATAATTTGACAAACATGTCAAAAAGATTTCAAAAAAGCATTTCAAATTGCTTCAAACTAATTAGATGCATATACCAATCAAAGCAGCACAGCTGTACATGCATGCAATGATTTTTTCACATTTGTCTTACTGTGTTACAGTGTGGAGCCAAGCCTCCTTAAGCCTATTGCATCTTTGTATAACCAAGCTTTAAAAATAATGGATAAAAAACCCACAAGATGGCATCATTGTCACATATTGAAGCAGTATAATTTGCTCAGTTTTGATAATTTCATACAATTTTCATACCTCAAACTATTTTTTAAATGCTTTCAAAACTTGGCAGCAGCTATTTTATACAAGTTTATCAGCAGGCAAAATAGTAGGATCACAAGGGGTGCAGCAAGTGGAAATTGCAAAGTCTGTAAGATTGAAGAAACTGTAAGACCTTCCTTTGGGCAGTCAGCTTTTTCTCTAAAGGGCTCTCAAATATGGAATACTCTATCAACTGAAATAAAATTAATCCAACGTAGTGAGGTTTTAAATAAAAATGTTAAAGGCTGGCTGAAGCAAAATCAGAGCTGTATGCATATTTAATTATCTCATGACTTTTAGTTTTTTTTCCTTCTTTAAATAATGTTCTGTAATTGTATGTAACCTTGATATTTTCTTCCTTTTCTTTTTGCTCTTAAGGAAAGCCTAACTAAGAGAGGAGTTGGAAACTAGCAATAGTTGTAATCTCTGTACACAGAACATCAGTTGCATCAGCTTGTTTGTAACCAGTTGAAGTGGCACTATGTTAATTTGCATTGTCCCTATCAAATAAACTATATCAATAAAAAAAATAAATAGTTAAAATGTTCTACTGGTTTTAAGCCCTTTGCATTGTACAAATGATGTGTAACAAAACCAATCTGCCTGAAGTTCAAATGAGGATAGGACACAGTTTGTTCCGTAACACTCGGGTCAGAGGCCCCAAAAGATCTCACATGGTCATCTCACATGGCCTCCTCCCCGCTCTGAAGGCAAGAATCCGAACATTTAGTCGTCAGTTTTTATCTGCTCTCTGTCTCTCACTCGTCAACACTTACAACACAGAAGTCCTATCTGAAATCAGCGGTTGACTGGCCTGCAGGCCAAAAGGTTTCCATTTTTCCTCACTCTTCAGACATGGAACGTCTCCTGCTGTTCCTCAGTCTTGCGTCAACAGGAGGCATCTTGACACCAGGTAAAGTCTCATTTCAGTTATCTTCATGAATCAGTTGGTTTTCTGGTAATTTAGCATCTGCTTATGCTGCAGGAATGGGAGTCATGTCGGTTGGGGGGGGCAGCTGTGGCAAGTTTCAGAAGTATTTTTTCCAGCATCATCCTCCTTTAGGTGCATGAGCATGTGCTTTTACAGTGAAGATACATTTTGTAAGTAGTAAGTCGAGTAAAACATATATGCCATATATCAGCCTGTGAACATAGCCTATAGTTGAGTTTGACTGCCTGGTTTTCTTTGACCCGTAGATATTGTTTTTTCATAAAACATGCTGTGGATAACAATCTCATGGGCATTTTTAAAACGAGAAACAGTACAACCAACACAGAGGTCTTTCTAAGGAAGACAGTATACATTTTTAATAACACATTTATATATGAAGTTTCTTTTTTCAACTCATTTATGAGTTGTGTCCATGTAAGCTTGCACATCCTACAGTCCTAAATTTGGACTTTGTGCTCAGAGACAGTTTAGCTGAAAGTGAAACTCAAAAGGCAGCAACAAGTTGTTAATGTCTTGTACACGCTGCCTCTCCACTTGGCAGAGCAGAGTCGGTGTATGTAAAGACACATGTGAATCCAGATGTAAACGCTGTTATCTGGGGGAACACGCTTGTTCCTGCCGCGCCCCTGCAGCCTATCATCAGAACAGGGCTAAATATAGGCGGCACCGTTAACACGCGCTCCTCAAAACAGACCCTGCCGCACACACTGTCCCCTCTGCTGAAACCACACGATAAGGGATGCACTTGTTCGAGGCTCTGGTTGCATAAACATACAGTCATAATTATGCAATGGCTCAGATCTTTCAGCATGGGGAGTGGAAGCCCTGATGACTCGGCAGTGGAGGGCTATGGGGAATTTATATATCATGTGTTAGCTTCAGCATCAGCATAGTGCTTCTATCCATTGTGCTGAATAGTGACTCGGATCATTTCTTGGGACTTTTTAAACTTTAATTGTGTAGCACATTTAAAAGGCAAATAAATAAACAGCAAGAATGGCAGACATTTGTTAAAATCAGGGATGAAAAAGAAAACAAAATGCAACAAGGCTGCAGTGAGAGTGAGAACAAAATGGGTAAAAATTATATAAAAGCCTGTCTGTAAAAATGTGTTTTAGGAAATGATTTACTAAAACAAGATTTTGCCAGCTCAGGCTTTGGCTGAGGGTTTTTCCTGTCTTGTGTTTTTCTTTACTTAACGTAGAACGCTTTAAGGTTTTAGTCGAACTGGATGGAGTTGAACTTATGAGGTAAACAACCATTCTTGACTGGTCATTTGCCTCAATAAATGTCTTTTTAACCTGCGAGTTCAAGTACGTTGGTGACAAGTTCACAAAGTGCTTCACAATCAAGACGAATAAGACGTAAAAGCAAGGTTACACAGGCAAAGAGGACAGCAGTAAAAAAGCCATTAGGTGATGTAACTTGTCTGTAGAAACAAGTCTGTCTTAACAAGTGATTGATATCCTTCAAGAGGGCTTTCATAGGAGCTGCTGCTCTGACAGTGAAGGCCCAGTCTGCTTTAGTGTTTAGATTTAGCAGAGGTGGGAAGTAACAAAGTAAAAATACTTTGTTACTGTACTTAAGTAAGATTTTCAAGTATCTGTACTTAGTACTCTATGTACTCTAGTACTCTTAGTACTCTAGTTTAAGACTTTTTACTTTTACTCACTACATTTCAAAAGAAAACTATACTTTTTACTCACTACGTTTTCAAACCAGACTTGTTACTCTCTGGAAATTTTCCACGTCAGACCACTTCCATCCCAGAAGCTGATCAAGAGCCAAATGTGATTGGCTGCTTGTTCACCAAAACGACACCAAAAAGGAGGGAAAGAGACAGAGAGAGAAGCAACAAGAGAGCAGAGAATTAACATTGGTGATTTGAGCTGCAGACTTTCTCATCTGTGATTCAGAGGAACGCTCAACAGCGAATCCCCCGTTTAGTACATTAGAAATGTCTTTTTTAGAGGACTACCTTTTATACTTTAAGTAAAGTAAATACCATGTAATTTTATACTTTGACTTGAGTAAAGGATCTGAAATGGCACTTTTACCAGATTATATTTTTAGATTAATGTTTTTTACTTGAGTAAAGAATTTGTGTACTTCTAAAATCAAATCCCAAAAATGCTCCACTGTGTCACTTAGAAAGTTGTGAAATTGCAGGTTTTATATGATGGCAGGGGTGGAAGGGGGGTTGTTCATATTTCTGTCCTTGTATTATTGGTTGGGATTTATGCACACTGGTTTCACATGAAGTAATCAATAAAAATACACCAGGTACACCAAGTAAAAGTAATGAGATTTTGATAGAAAAATACAAGAAAATGTGAATTTTTTTTTGGCCATTTATTGTCGAATAGGTGTATGTTATGTAGAGAAATTGCTAATAATGTCCAAAAGTTATTTTTAATTTCATTGTGAAATAGAACAGTTTCTGCATTTAACAAGCAGTCAAGTGATGCCAGAATTGGGGAGATGTGATGTGATTTCTTTTATTAGCAGCAGTTAAAATCCTGGCTTCTGCATTCTGAATAAGTTGGAGGTGTTTGAGAGGCATTTGATTTAGGCAGGAACAAAGAGATTTGCAATAGTCTAGGCAAGAGGAAATAAAAAACGTGAATGACTTTCTCCAGATAAACTGAAAGATAAAAACAAGCTTAACGTTGGAGTGTCCTTCTTTTGAAAATCAGTTCTTAACCCAGAGAGGGGAAAAGCAGTGTAACACACTCAAGGAGAAGCACTTCTTGAGCGTTACTATTTATATTTCTGAGACCCGGTCCAGTCATTTAGGAAGCTAACTGATCTCCATGTTACCTCTCACAGCCTGGGGTGCACATGACCCCATCCTGGCTGTGAAAGGAGGCTCGGTGCAGCTCAGCGTCCAAGCCAAACTGGCCGGGATGGACATCGATTACATTGTCTGGAGGTTCAACATCGAGCGCCCTATCGTCAAATACAGCAACGAGTCCATGAACCCTCTCAAGGTGTACAAGGAGTACGCCAACCGGGCGGCGGTGGACCCTCAAACCTACAACCTGCAGCTGAGCCAGCTCACCGAGCTGGACAACGGGACCTACAGCGCCAGGATTATGGATCACCATGGATACGAGAAAGACGTGGCTAAGTATACACTGGTGGTTCATGGTGAGTTAATGGGTGTTGCAGTATTTGCCAGCCACAATATAGCAAATACGGCGATAAAAACTATAGAGGTTAGAGAAGAGAGCTTGTGACTTGAAGGTTGCTGGTTCAAATCCCCAGACTGGCTGGTAAAATGGGTGGGGGAGGTGAATCAGTAATGGTCTCCCCTCCCTCAACGAATACTGACAAGATGGCCTTGAGCAAGGCACTTATCAATAGTGAGACAGTAAAAGTTTGACATTGAACCTGGCAGCTCGTATGTGTGTAACTGAATGTAAGGTTTGGAAAAACTCAAGCAGGCTCGGTCTCCTTTCCCTGGATAAATAAAGGTTAAAAAAACACACATTAACACCTCTCTAATGCCACAAAAAAGTAAATTAGTGACTTCATCATCACTTTGGCTGATAGTTTTAAAATTCTGCTATGATATGTAGATTTGATCCTCTTTGGGGTTTTACTTTTCTTTGTTTCAATTAAATAATCTAAACTCAAAATTGTCAAAATTGAACAGTAGGCCGTTACTCACTGCTGCATCACCATTTGATGAGGTGGGACTGACCCTCTTGTTAATATATTAACGCTGGCAAGTGGAGCTGACTACAAGCTTGACACTATTGTTAAATTACATCAGACTGGAGGAGCTACAGGCTCCACATCCAAAATGCCAATGGTGTGGGTCAAGGTAGAAGTAGTGGCTGCAAAAGCACGGAAGCAATGACGGAAATTAATCTTCAGGCTGCATTGAAGGAACAAATAACAGAGGCTGCATCTATTTCTAATGTAAATCAAAGGCCCATTTTTAAAATGCTGAGTGTTACTCAAGCATTTTGTCAGATTTAGCATCAGTATATTTTGAAGAGAAGCAGGACCATGCAGACAGAGATGCACCAGTGTGAGTGCTTTCTCAAACAAGGAGTTGAGCGTATGTTTTATGCAAACCAAGCTGAGCCATGAAAATATAGCTAATGTTACTGTGTGCTGTGCCTATTTTCACAGACTTTTACTAAAACATTGTCAGTAAATAACTTTTATAACCCATGACAACTGAATATACAGGTTGGTTGAAAGGTTTGTCTATGTTTGTCTGAAAGTGATTTTTTGGGGAAACAGGTTTGTCACATTTTAGCACAAGATCTGAACAGGTTCTCTTAAAGTGTCACGAAAGTGTGTCAGTTCCTTCTCTTCAATCTTTCACTTCCTAACCCTAGAGGCAGTCCCAGACCTGGACTTCAACATGATGCTCCTCTACTTCAACTCTACTTCAAACGAGCGTTACTGTAACGTCTCGGTCACCTGCTCAGCTGAGGAGAGCTTCGCCTCCTACACCTGCGACCTGGACGGCTGCACTGAAGATCAGGTGGTCCTCCTCAAGCCCCACCTGCTCATGTCTGTCACCGGGACAGACGGCCTGGTGGCCTGCAATGCAAGCAACCTGGTCAGCGCTAGAAGCCGCTGGGGACGCATGAGTGACGTGTGTGAGTATGAGTGTATGATCATGGATGGGGCAATTTCGCCTTTTATAACCAGGGTCTGGCTTTCAAACAAGCATCTTAGCATGAAGATTGCCTCTTTCCTGTACAATTACAATCAATGGTGGAAAAAGTACTCAGATCCTTTACTTACTAAAAGTAGTTATACCATAATGGAAAAATACTCCAATAAAAGTAAAATTTCACTTAATTTTACTTAAGTAAATTGCAGTAAAATGTACTTAAGTATCAAAAGTAAAAGTACTCATTCTGAACGATCCCTTTCAGAGTGTTGAATTATTGATGCATTAACATGTAAGAAGTATTTTAATGTTGTAGGTCTAACTGCTCCATATAGTTTAAACTCTAACAATGCAACATATTTTATGAGCTTATCGTATGTTTTGCATGTAAAACCTTATTCTGCAAAGTAACTAGTAACTGCAGCCGTCAGATAAATGTAGTGGAGTAAAAAGTACAATATTTCCCTCTGAAATGTAGTAAAATGGAGTAAAATTATAAAGTCTCATAAAATGGAAATACTCCAATGTGCCAGTACCTGAAAACTGTACTTAAATACAGTACTTGAGTAAATGTACTTTGTTACTTTCCATCTCTGATTACAATAGCATGCTTTGGGGCAAACTTCAACCATGCGTCTTCAGAAAGGCAGAAAAGGGGAACTTAATGGTTAGAGAAGCTGGCTTGTGACTGGATGGACACCAGTTTGAATCCCTGGACTGGCTGGGGAAAATGAATGAGAAAATGAATGAGTAAAAGCACTTCCTCCCTCCACATCTATTGTCGAGATACTGAACCATCGGGTCCAGTGTGTAACAGTATGAACGTGAAGCAGGGAAGTGCAGAGAAAGAGCTTCCATGCTCAGCAAAAACCCGTCCATAGATCGATCAAACGTTGACCAGATCAAGATGCAGTCCATGATGAAGTGATTGACCCTGGACCCTGTGTTCCTCGCTCCGCTCAGGCACAGAGGAACTGGTTTATGAGCTCATGTCTCTGCTGGGAGCGACGCTGATCGTCCTGGTCATCTTCACGCCTGTCTTCCTCATCTGCCTCATCCTCTACTGCCTCCTCATCAGACCCAAACACATCGGAGGTACTCCTGGCTTTGGGACGTCCTGCCTGTGGGATTTAGCCGAGCAAAATCAGTATACAACAACTCTTAAAACACATTTTTACAGACAGGTTTTTAAACAAATTTGTCAATTTTATTCTCATCTGATCTCATCTCATGTATTCTTCTGTAAGCCTGTTTTTTTATGTCTGGCATTTTGGCATTTATTTATTATTGTGGTATTGTCTGTAAAGCACATTGGAAAGATTATTATTAGTAGTACTAGTAGTAGTAGTAGTTGTAGTAGCAGTAGTAGTAGTAGTAGAAGATGTATTTGTAGTGGTAGTAATAGTATTACATTTTGGTATTGGGCCTAGATTTCCAATTTTTCCAATTTTCCATTGACTTAGTTTTTGTTTGAGAATTAATTGTTTAAACCTGACTTGTTGTAAAGGCCATGACCGATTTTGTCTTTAAGCATTTGCATTTTGATGACATATTAGTCTCTCATAATCTTTCCCAATCCACAATCCCCAGACCTCAAAACCATACAGCTGAAGAACAAATCTTTTATTGCTTCAGTCGAGGTAAGACCGCCTGCAACATTTCTTCAATTAAACAATTTCCCACGCCTGCATTTCTCCTGTTAATCTACCTGCTGTGTTTTGGTGTGTTCATGTTCACAGTTACTGCATGTGAATGAGTTTGAGGAGGTGCTTAAGGATCCAACTCTGCCAGATTATTTAAAGGGAGCGGCGATCTACAGTATATCCCGCGGCAGGACCCCCGCCCTGCCTAAGCTCGGACTAAAACCGAAGCAGTTCACAGACGCTGACACACCGGACAGGCTGTAGCCTCCCGGGGCTTCTCTGCATCTATCAACTCTGACTGAAAGGAAAGGCATGAGCAGCATTTAGAAAGACTGATCTGCCACAAGAGACATAATAATCCATCTTCCTACAGAGGGAGGATGCAACTTGGATCATATTCTGAAGACATTTGTCTAAATGTGAGAGCAAGATCACCATTAAGCCAGGAGTCGCCATCTTTATGCACTTTATGTATTTGACTTTGTTAAAGGAGCCATAGGTAAGACTGTAGATGCAGGCAGCCCTTGGGCCAATCAGTAACAAGATGCATCATCAGTCCCAAGTTTCATCAAAATCCAATCGGTGGTGCAGCAGTTATGGCCCTTCAAAGGTAGAAATCTATATGTTTAATTATAGCGCCCTCATCAGGGCAATCAATGTAAAATGCATCATCCCTCCAAGTTTGGTCAAATTCGGACCGGTGGTGTTTGAGTTATTACATTTGAGTTACAATTTTGATCTTTAATTATAGCGCCGCCATTTGGCCAATCAGTTTAATTTGTATTTATGTATTAAGTTTAGTGTCAATTGGACTTAATGGTGAGGCAGCTGGGGCCTTTCAAAGTTTGATTTTAACTTTTAATTATAGCATTAGCACAATCAGTGTAATTTTTTGTGATGCCAAAATGCATCACACCCATCTATCTACTATATTAATGAGGAGGGGCTGTGGGGAGAGGGAGGGGGAGTGTGGAAGAGTTTGGGCTTGTGGTTTTGGTTGTGTGTTTTAAATTTTAAAATAATTTTAATATTGACTTTAAAAACTTGCCTATGGCAGATTCGATTATGGAGTTGACAGAAAGACTTATAATTCATTTGTAATGGGCTTCTGCATTATGAAGAAGAAAACATAAAAATGTACATAAACCTTTGAAAAGGTCATCTGAGTGAAATGTGAATGCCTGAATTACATCTTGTTGCTCTTTGTGCTCGCCATGCACCTTCTTATATGGGTCATGTTAATAATCCAGCAGGGTGAGAAAAGTTATAATTTAGTGTGTACTGTGCAAAGGACAGAAACATTTGCACACTTTGGACATTATTCCAGTATTGCAACAGAAAACGTGGTCTAGAATTAGATCTGTCACTTTTTAAGGTGTGGCCATTTTATAGATGTACATATTCTCATAGCCTACATTCACAAACTTTGGTATTTTTTTTTATATACCTTTGTATTTGATAACTGTCTACCACGATTTTGCATTTTGAAACAGAGGATTCATTATATATATCAAATGTCACCTATTACAGCATTTATTTTTTTTTACATATTGAATTCAAACAGACCCGTCCATCTGTAAATGTCTGACTTTAACCACACCGTTTGGTCACAGTTTATTTGGATTGTCCAACGCTGATGCTCAGCTTACTGTCAAGTGACTCTAATGTGTCACTAAAAAGTCTACTGAGTTTCAAATGATATTTACAATAGTGTAAAGATTTGTTAATAGATATTCAATGTCTTGGTTAGGGTTAATGTTAGGGTTGCCTGATAGTTGACTGAGTATCAGCAGTGGACTATTCATATGCTGTTACTATTTATTTATTACCTACCAAAATAACAAAATCAGCACTTTACTCATACAAGCAATAAACAGCACTTTACTACTCAAGCTGTTTCTCTTTAATAGTTGTATTTTTTTGTGAGTGCTTATTTTCCCTTTTGACTTGAATGCTATACTATATATACTATACATAGTCTATAATATAGACCAGTATATCCATCTAACCCAAATATATAGACTCTATTAGGGTTAGACCGATATACTGGGCTGATATTGGCCTTTTATTAAAAATCAGTTAGGGTCGTCCACCTCTGATATTTGTGTTTGATCACATATTTATTGCATAATTGATCAATACTGCATTGGTTGTCTATAGGACCTGAATTTAATTTAATGTGACACATTAATCAGATTCCACACAATCACATGTATTCTTATTCTTAATTTTATTCTTATTCTTATCATCCTGGGTTACAGTGGAGCGTTTTAGTGTCCCATGATTTACATGCTGTTTCAGAGGCTCCACTCAATTCTTGTAATTTTTTTTTACATGAAAATGGTCAAGTTTAAAGATATTCAACATCGGGAAGAAATATCATCTATATCGACAGCTTCACTCCAACAAATGTGCGTATTGGTATCAGACTTTAAAAATCTATATGCATCAGAACCTTATAATAAAGTCATATATACTGTATATATACACTGAACAAAAATATAAACGCAACACTTTTGTTTTTGCTCCCATTTTTCATGAGTTGAAATAAAAAATCTAAGACTTTTTCTATGCACACAAAAGGCTTATTTCTCTCAAATTTTGTTCACAAATTTGTTTAAATCCGTGTTAGTGAGCACTTCTCCTTTGCCAAGATAATCCATCCACCTGACAGGTGTGGCATATCAAGATGCTGATTAAACAGCATGATTATTGCACAGGTGTGCCTTGGGCTGGTCACAATAAAAGGCCACACACTGTGCAGTTTTATCTTGAAAAAAGACATTTATTAGGCACTGAACTATGGATCTCACATGACTAGGGCTACAGATATGCATTTTTTGAAAACCAGTCAGTATCTGGTGTGACCACCATTTGCCTCATGCAGTGCGACACATCTCCTTCACATAGAGTTGATCAGATTGTTGATTGTGGCCTGTGGAAAGTTGGTCCACTCCTCTTCAATGGCTGTGCCAAGTTGCTGGATATCGGCAGGAAGTGGAACACGCTGTCGTACATGCCGATCCAGAGCATCCCAAACATGCTCAATGGGTGACATGTCTGGTGAGTATGCAGGCCATGCAAGAACTGGGATGTTTTCAGCTTCCAGGAATTGTGTACAGATCCTTGCAACATGGGGCCGTGCATTATCTCGCTGCGACATGAGCTCTGGTGGACATTCCTGCAGTCAAAACTTGCGACATCTGTGGCATTATGTTATGTGATAAAAACTGCACATTTTAGAGTGGCCTTTTATTGTGACCAGCCCAAGGCACACCTGTGCAATAATCGTGCTGTTTAATCCACTCTCGTTTAATCAGCATCTTGATATGCCACACCTGTCAGGCGGATGGATTATCTTGGCAAAGGAGAAGTGCTCACTAACACGGATTTAAACAAATTTGTGAACAAAATTTGAGAGAAATAAGCCTTTTGTGTGCATAGAAAAAGTCTTAGATCTTTTATTTCAACTCATGAAAAATGGGAGCAAAAACAAAAGTGTTGCATTTATATTTTTGTTCAGTATATAATGTAGTCTCCCTCTCTGTCTCCTTTCTTTTCTCAATGACACAATGGACCAAAAGAGTGCAGTAATACTAAAGACATCCATCATGAACCACATTATCCAGTGGTTTAGTGTTAATACCTCTTTACAACTTGTAAAATAATTGCCTACAGCTCAAGTCACTTCCCCAACCTTCCCTCTCCACTCACGGGTCGATTCCACTTTTCCACCACAAGATGGCGACATCGTAAAACAAACAAACAAAAAAAAACCCCCCATCTGACAACTTCTCCCTCCAAGACACAGAGCCAGTGACATCATCTGCGGAGGGACAGAGGGTGTGCGAAGGACAAATGTCTTGAAATGCATTACATCATTCTCCACTAATATGATAATATATCTCCGGCGCTGAGTGCGGTGCCAAGCATGAGAGGGGCCATAATCCATACAACGACTGCTTCAAATGGGAACAAGGGGATAAAATGGAAGTGGTGGCGTGTGTGTGTGTGTGTGTGTGTGTGTGTGTGTGTGTGTGTGTGTGTCTGTGTGTTGGGGGGTTCATTGGAGTCGTGAGCGCAATGTTGAAGGTTATTCCAGACATTATTTCTCAGTGGGAGCAGGAGGAGACGGGAGAGGATAATCACTATCACACTAACTAGGATGAAGCAGAGAGCCTCTAATACTCCCTGTCTGTCTGTCTGTCTGTCTGTCTGTCTGTCTGCTTTCTTTCTCTTTTTCCTCCAGTATCTGTTGTTTCTTTCATTCTCTCTCTCTCTCACTCATTTCCCCTCTCATTCAGACTACAGCTCGACCTCCTCACTCTGCACCTCGCTGTTTCTTACCCCGCTAAACCCCCCAATCCCCTTCTTCCTTATGCTCATGTATAGTGGGGAATAAAGGAGAAGAGTGGAGGAGGGGAGAGGAGAGGAGAGGGGAAGAAATAAGAGAGGAGAGAAGAAGAGAGGGTAAGAGAGGTGAGAGAAGGGCTGAGGAAAAGAGGGGAGAGGAGACGGGAGGAGAGGAGAGAAGCTGGGGAGATGAGGAGAAGAGAAGAGAGGTTAGGAGGAGGAAACAGGAGAGGAGAGGAGAAGAGAGGAGAGGAGAGGAGAGGAGGCAAAGGGAGAGAAGAAGTTAGGAGCATTTTCTTGTTAAAAAACATATAGATGAACATGAGGCGGCTGAGAGCCGAAGAGAAGAAGAGACGAGGCAAGACAACATGAGACTAGACTAGATGAGGAAGAGAAGAGAGGTTAGGAGGAGAAAACAGGAGAGAGGAGAGGAATGTAGAGGAGGGGAGGAGACAGACGGAGCAGCAAGAGTAAGGGAGGAAAAGAGAGGAGAAGAGAAGAGAAGAGAAGAGAGATTAGGAGGAGAAAACAGGAGAGAGGAGGCAAGGAAAAGAAAGGGGATGGAGAGACAGGAGATGAGACGAGAGAAGGAGAGGAGCGGAGAGGAGAGGAGGAGAAGAAAGTAGAGGAGAGGAGGAGACAGAGCAGCAAGAGGAAGGGAGGAGAAGAGAAGAGAGATTAGGAGAAAAAGAGGAGAGGGAGTGAGAGGAGAGGAGAGGAGAAGAAAGTAGAGGAGAAGAAAGTAGAGGAGAGGAGGAGACAGACAGAAGAGGAAGGGAGGAAAAGAGAAGAGAGATTAGGAGAAAAAGAGGAGGGAGTGACAGGAGAGGAGAGGAGAGGAGAGGAGAGGAGAGGAGAGGAGAGGAGAGGAGAGGAGAGGAGAGGAGAGGAGAGGAGAGGAGAAGAAAGTAGAGGAGGAGAAGAAAGTAGAGGAGAGGAGGATACTGTAGGGGCAGCAAGGGGAAGGGAGGAGAAGAGGAGTAAGGAACAGAGGTTGGGAGAAGAAAACAGGAGAGAGGAGGGAAGGAGGGGAAAGGAGTTTCAGTGGAGAGGAAGAGCAGACTCTGCAGAGGTTTGTCTTGCAGCTACGCTGTGAGGCTCGGAGCAGCAGCACTGTCACTCTCACATGCAGGTAAACACCGGCTCTGCCCTGTGTCTGGGTGCTATACATAGACACACACTTACTTTCCACTCCAGGTTGCTCAACATAGAAACTGAGAAATTGTCATAGCAACTGTTTGGGCACATTAGTTCATGGTTTGACCTGAATAAAGCAATGTGTGATATTCAGACTTTCAAGCTCATGGAGATGATTAAAGACTTGAAAAAGTTTTTTAAAACCACATCCTCATTTATAAAAATACACTCCATCTTAAACTTGATTCTACCACCTTAGCTCTTTAATATTAACAATTTCAGCGGACGAAAGCATATAAAATTCTAATATAAACAACAACAAAATGCTAACCATGACCAATAGGGATGACTCCATGAGCTTATCTATTGATGTGACTCGATACGCGATACAGGATTCACGTTTTGATTTGATCACAATACGATGTGATAAATAAAAAGTCAAGTTTTTCTGAGCCACAAATCTTTCTAGCAATGGCATTGGCTTGCTAGAATGAAAACAAGTTTAAAAATATCATGACAAAGTGCAAATAATATAATTTCAGTGAAGAGCTTGTGATGGTCAGTCCGTCTCATTTATGATTACTACAGTAGAATAAAATGGAGCTGATTCATTTTTCTGCATCACGATGCGTATTGTCACATTTTTGTGTTGCGATATATTGAATTTCAATATATTGTCCCATCCCTAATGCCCAAATATAACAATAATGGTAATACAAATCAACATAAGTAAGAAAGGAAGAGCTTTTATCAAATGAGGCCTCCTACTAGAAGTGTTGCCATGGTGCAATAATAAAGACATTTATCTCAAAATAAAGGAGACTTTACTATTGTTCTTATGAAAGCCGTGTCTTCTTTTATTTTCTGTAATACTGTGGAAAAATAATTACATACAATTTGAAAAAATATTGGATAAACCGAACAGAAAAGGTAACATGAAAATAAAAAGAAAATTTCAATAATATCTTGTATGTTTTGTACATTTTTGTCTTGAATAACAGGGAAAAACAAGTACTAAACACAAAGCCCATGAGCATAATACATACATGAACAGTGTATAAGCATAAAAAATAAGAATGTGACGAGAATGATATGGAGGATATATGCTCATTTCTACGTAGGTGCGCACGAATGCACACACACACACACACACACACACACACACACACACTCTCTTTGTCTCTCTCTCCCCCATGCACACCTCCACTTCACACACTTTCAAGTGCAATGATATGGAATCCTTCATACTGCAGATCATTGTCTTCATATACTTAACGATGCCAAGCAGAAAACAGCTAAATCAATTAATCGCACTCTGTCCTGGAGCTCTTTTAGAGAGCAGAACACACTCAACATCTGGATGAGGGGCGAGCGGACCGGGTCGGCTCCTTCCTCGCGTCCTAAGGCCACAGGATGTCTCCATCACTCTGTCTCTCCATCTGTCCTGCTCTCCTACCTCGCTTTCTACCAGGGTTCGACCGATACGGGGTTTTGAAAGCCGATATTGGTTTTTTTTTTTTATTGAAAAGCTGCCGATAGTAGATATTTTGTAGTAGACATTTTTCCATGAATTACAAATATTCTGTGTTTCTCCCCAGAATTGTGTTCTTATCAGGGTGGAGAAGCCTCTGAAACAGCATTAAGAGCATCAAGGGACACTAGAACTCTCCATTGAAACCCAGATTAATTAAATTATTTTGGGGTTAACAGCTCTTTAAGGCAGGGAGACCCACCACACCTATTGATTAGCAGGGGAAAATACATTTACAGAAACCATTAGTGAACAATTAAATGCATAAATTAAATTTGCTAAGAAATCTATATTTCATTGCATGTTTTACAGACTTTTTATGTGTTCAGGGAGGAACCTTATTTATATCAGCAGTGTCAATATTTTATAAAAGCCCATTATCGGCCCCATATATCGGTCTAACCCTACTTTCTTCAGCCCAGTGTTCCCTCCACACTTATTATGGTAAGAAAACACACTGGGGTTACAGGTCGCTGACACACGCACATACACATCTATCAATACACACACACACACACACCCATGAACACACACACACTCGCACACGCACACACTAAATACACAAATGGCTGCTGCATTTGTTTGTCTGCTCAGTTCATTTTTTTTTTTTTTTTGCACAGTCTTTTGGCACCCGCTGAAGACTCCGAACGTAAAAACGGACACCAGGCCACTTGGGTCGCTCTTGGCCGGGGATGGCACAGCACAGCGCAGCATGGAACAGAACAGTTTGAAGCACCTCCGTGCTGCGGGCCTGGCCTGGTTCAGCCTGGCTTTGGCCTACTTCAGACAGAGTTTTGGCTATTTGTGGCCTGGCTGTGCAGTCATTTTGGCCACAGATGCACACATGCCCCCACTCCTTTTTCGCTGGATTTGACCAATCAGAAACCCCCCATCCAATGCATACAAAATAAAGTAGAATACTGTGTATAAAATTTTAAACACACACACTTTGACCATAATCATTTCTTCCACTGGTGACGTAATACCATAAAGTAATACCAAGAAAATAACATTTAAAATACTGATTTTCATAGAAAGGAAGGCATTCATGAGATAAAAATGAACATTGAAGATGGAACGACAGAAGCTCATGAAGCTATATATTCTCTAACAAAGGACTCCCCCCCTCCCCCCGCCCGCCCCGACACACACACATTTATATACAAGCTAGATTGCTAACCTACTCCAAATGTTTTTATCTGGAAGAAAAAGGTGAAATTTGGAAGAGAGCTATCGGAGAAAGGCTTATGATGTTGTAATGAGTTTTTCAAAACACTGAGAGGAGTTCGACCTCTAAATCTGGGAGCCGGTAGATTGCTATTAATATATCCCAGGGGGTAAAAAAGGAGAAAATGCAGAGTAAAGAGTAGGCTATAATAACACACACCTCGTTGATAGATATACATGAGGAAGCGGGGAAAAAAATGAAATAACAACCTAGCGGAGTAGACACTTGTCGAGTCCTGTCCAAACCACACACTTTTTCATTGCTGAACTAAATCTAAACTGTTTTGCATTTTTGTTGCCATCCTTTACATATTTCTCTGTCTCTGCTGTCAACAGACTGATGACTTTGCAATGTTAACAGGCATTAAAGAAATAGTTCACCCAAAAATTTAAATTTGGTCATAATCTACTCATCCCCATGCCGGCACAAAATCTGTTTTTTTTCATACAACTTACCAGGAGTTTGCCAGGCTCAAGCTTGCTTCCATACAATTGCAGTAAATGGAAGCCAGTCCTTTAGGCTTCAGAAAGGGCAAAAAATGGCCATAAAGGTTCTTCATACAACTCCTGCAGCATAATCTAAGTCTTCTGACGGCAGAAGAATTATTTAATGCAAATCGAGTCTTCCTCCATTGTACTCAGCATGTTTGTGTGATGCAACAGTGCGTGACTTCTGTGGCCGCACGATCTCAATGCTGAATACAATTGTAAGACTCGATTTGCATTAAATAATTGATAAAATGTTGTTTTCTTTCCACTTGCATGGTGTCAGAAGACTTGGATTATGCTGCACAAGATGTATTTTTTTGCCCTTTCTGAAGCCTAAAGGACTGCTTGTATGAAGAAAAAAACACTCATCTGATTTTGTACTGGCATGACCGAATTTGAATTTTTGGGTGAACTATTGCTTTAAGAGAGTGTTTGTACAGCTAATAGTCATTGAAAGGGACTGGTAGCATCACTACCAATTTAGTTGTACCCCGCAAGTACCTGGACGGCCTGGATGTGCATCTATCGGTCCCAATACCTCCTCTGAGTCAAATCTACTCGTCCCACACAAGGTCAAACTGACACTGCAAGTCTGATGCAAAACACTGCAGTTACAACACTGTAAAAAGGTTGTAAAGAGGTAATAGTATGCAGTACCAAGGCTGTGATAACCATATAAATTTAAAATGGTGCTCCGCTCCATCTGCCACTCCTCTCTCCATAACTACTGAAACGGTTTATATTGTGACCTTGGAGTTATAAGGTTCCACCTGGTATTTTGGTCAAAAAATGAGTTATTCATATAATGTTGCTCCACAAACAGGTCTGTGCATGTGGCTGTGATTTGCTTATTTAAGGAGGCAATAAGTAATATTTTTACTGCCCCATAGCACAAAAAGACCATAATATATCTGATAGGATTATTGATCAATTCCAACTCAACCATTACTTCGCCAGGTGTTGAGATTTCTGGCTTTCAGAACTCACTGTCTGGCCTGAGCTCTAACAACTACTTGAATTTTCAACTGCTCAGCAATGGAGACAATTCATTCTGCCGGTGCCACAGATGTGTCAATGTTATTTGGGCGTCATGGCGGCTCAGTTTTGCTGCGGCATGCACCATGTACCCACAATGTCCTGGGTTCAAGTCTGTACTGGGACCTTTGTCTCATGCATCCCTCCGTCTTTCCTGTCTCTCTCCACCGTGACTATCCAATAAAGCAGAAATGCCATGAAAATATTAGTAGTAGTTGCCAACAGAGTCATTGATTACTTAATGCCCCTTTTAAAAAATGCAAATGAAAAAGGTCATTAGTTTTGCTCTGTGGGATATGGAAGTGTTGCTGCTCAATATCTCAAAGCTGCTCTGGAACCTTGTAACTCCAAGGACAGAGTGAAGATCGACACTGCGGCCGTGGAGCGATGATTGTCAGCGGTCCAAGGTGAAGTCGTGAGACGGTGCGATGACCAGAGCTGAATCCACCCTCACTCACCGCGCACAATGTGCAAACATTAAAACCACTTCTCTAGCCAGTGGAAGCTATGGTAGAAGCCCCCCCCTCCATTCTTCACCTATCCTTCATTAGTCCCACAGTAACTGCTGTGGACAGAAAACACTGCGAGCAACATGATCAACAAGCCACTGGAAGTCCATTCATTTCCTATAGAGCTGAGCGACCGGGGAAACTCGACTGATGTGCGGACGCTCAACAAGTTTGTGGGCTGAGAAAAGTTGGCCACAGCTGAACTTCGGTCATCAACCACCAACAGAACATCAGATTTCCTTGTTTCCCTACCAGTGTGGTTTTGTTTCAACAGTTCCACCTGGTGCAAAATGAACTATGGCTATTCAAAACTTCCCACAGTCAACAAATGTCTGAAAATGGATGCTTGGAGAACAGTTGCATCCATCATTGGGGTTGACTGTAAGCTCTGAAGTAGTTTTCTTGATTTTTTTCAGCTTATTTTCAATTAAAGCTACCTAATAAGTGCTTGCTAGATATGTTTACTCTTCAAAATGTTATGAAAGACAATCCAAACTAAGCGAAAACACATGATTTGACTGTTCAAAACCATCATTGTCCCAACCATCAACCAAGTTGCTCGCAGTGTAAACGCAGGATTAGATGTTATACAGTACAACACAATTAGTACTGTATACTGTGATGAAAAACTAGTGTGTCTCCAACAATCGGTTGCCAGATTCTGCCATGTGTCTCGAGGCTGAACAGAGAACCAAAATTTGATTTTCTCTTGGGTTGGAAAACATTTCAGCAATAGTGCAGAGGGGATTCAGTAAACTTGGGACTAGTAGCTGCATCTTTAAGTTTAAGAGGTTAGAGCCCAGCACCAGTAATTTTAAATGCTGATTATTATGTACCTGTAGGGTCTAAAGGCCAATGGCTAGAACCAAGGCTGACACAATATATTGGGTAAATCTTGGATACAAAATACTACCGAATTTTCTGTTGTGGTGAGGAAACCAACATACTTACACATAAATATATAAAGTACCATAAGAGCTAGATAGAGCCCTCTGCATTACTTGATGAAAGTACCTTCCTTTTGATATGTTAGGCTACACTCACACAGCCTCGTCGCCTAAAAGGGGTTCGCAGCAGTGTCCAAATGAGCGGCCATTTTAAACAGCTTGCCATCCATCCATCATTTTGAATGTCGTTGACATGTTTGAAAAAGGCAGTCCAGTCGGATGGCTGGGAATCAAATGAAGAGTTTCATTCCAAAATGAGATATCCATTTAAATAAAGTGACACGTACTCTTACAAAATGATTAAGAGCGCAAAATTAGAACAAATTGAATTTATTTTCAGTGGGTTGTAATCTTAATCTCTAAAATTTAAGTCCACACTGTAACACAATTTACAAACTGGACCCTCTAGAATTTTGAGATTCTGAATGATGAGCTTCAATAATTTTTTTTACCCCAAAATGGATATATAGCGTTTTGGATCGGAACTCTTCAAATTGTCTAATTTACGTCCACAACATCCCCTTTAAAAACACCAGCCATCACCTTTAAGAAACTCAAAACGTTTCCAATAACGATCACTTCGACACAGAAACCTCTGAACATTAAAAAGTGAATGTCACCCAAAACTCTGAACCTTTGGTCCACAACTCCTTATAAAAATACTATAAAATGTTTCTGAATGCCATTTTTTATAAGTTTCGGTATAAATATGGAAAAAAGTTCTACTCTACTGTGCAAGTGAGAGAAACAAATACTTTTTGACACTTGAGGGTAGGGGAGGTATTTTTGTACAAATTGCAGAAATTCATTGAATGCAAAAGCGCTTTCTCTCCCCCTCACACACCCCAATTCACAAATATACAGCATCGACCTCAAGTGAAACATTGGGTATAGAAATGTATCATGATGTATAAAATGAGAGATGAGGGAAGGAGCATCTTGAGACGCTTGCTACCGCTCCTTTCCTTTCCTCTTAGATGTGGCAAATACAAAACCTCATCTCACTGCCCAGAACACCGTCCTCTCCTTAGCAAAGGGAGACACACACACACACACACACACACACACCTTTAAAGTTTGTGTGTGTTGGCACATAATCATTGGCACTCTGGTCGGTCACTTCACCACCTTAAGAAGCTTTGTCCCACTTTGATAATAAAGGTAGATCTTGTATGCCATGGCTGCTGGGCGGTTTCTAGGTGCGTAGGGTGATGAAGGGATTCAAAAGTGCCTGATGTATGTATATAGTCCAAGCTGCCCCGCTGCTGCAATACATAGTAACACATATGTCTTTAAAGATCTGGGTATATGTGTGTGTGTGTGTGTTTTTTTTTTAATGTGAGAGTCAGAGATTGCAAAAAACGGTGAATTACAGGGAGGTTTTTCTGTAGGTCGCGGTACTGCATCGCACTGTATACTGTATAGGTTTGTACAAGGAGATAATACTTGAACTTGAAAATGACCTAATTCTCCATGTTCACTTATTTACAGAGATGGGATGGGAGGAAAGAGGGATGCAGGGGAGACGGTCCAAAAAAAGCGAGAGGAGGAATGGGGGGGGGGGGGGAAAGGGTTTCTTTTGCCCTCCTTAACCCCCCCCCCCCCCCTCCTCCCCTCCTCTTCTTGTCTACAAAGTGCTCTCATTCTCTCTTTCTCTTTTTGTTTCTTTTCTCTTGATTGTGGCTTTCGCTGTTGCTGTTGTCGGAGCGTAACACTGCACACAATAGAAGGTCTGAGCAAAAACTGTGCGAATGTCGATTTGTGGGTGATGTATTGCTGCTAACTATATTGTATGCAATGCTGCTAACTACTGTATGCCGCTGTATCATTGTTGTGATGTTTCTCATGTTGATAAACTGAACCATATTCCATGCACTGGTTTCTATGGCAACAACATACTGAATCTTGAATGTTCAAGTATGTATAGAGGGGTAGGATTGTGTCGTTTTTTTCAAAGAGTAAGTGTGTCTGTGTTTATGTGTCTGCAAAAAAGCCAAGTCCAAGTGTGTGTGTGTGTGTGTGTGTGTGTGTGTGTGTGTGTGTTTCTCACACATGAGTCTGCATCCTCTGTGTGTGTCTGTGGGAATAGTCAGAGGGTGGAGACGAGTAGGAGAAGCGGGTGGAGCTTCCGTACTTCCCCAGCCCCGTTTCAGGACTTTGCGCCGGCCCCTGCGCGGGCCCGGGTCCGGGTCCGGGTCCGGGTCCGGGTCCGGGCCCCGGCCCCACCCCTTGTCCCGTTGGATACATCTCATAGGCCGGCCCCTCCTCTATGGGCGGGGCAAAGCCCATGCGGTAGCTGGGATACTGGGAGGGGTATCCATAGTTGTCATAGGCCAGTTGAGTCGTGCTGTCCAACAGGCCGCACTCTCCGGGGTAATCTCCGGGAGATTGGAGCGGCGGGTTGGGTGGCGCTTGCTGGCTCTGCGGCGCCCTGGTGAAGGTGTTGAACTGGGCGTAGCTGGCGTGGGACATCCTGGAAGGGGGGCGTGGGTCGTAGCAGCCCGCCCTCGAGCCCGGCACTCCGCTGGGGGGCACTGCGCCGCTGGTGGCACCCGCTGGCCCGCTGGAGGTGGCGCCGGCCGGCCCGCCGCTGGGGTTCGGGGAGCGGAACTCTCCCTGGTAGTGGATCGCACGGGACTGGGGGCGCGCCTCGTCGTGGGTGGTGGCTCGGACGTTGTAGTAGCCGTTGGTTGGGTCCTGGGATGGCAGGGAAGACTATTAGCTTTTCACTCCTATTATATGGACTGTATATAAGAAGCAATAAAGATAACTATCTAGATATATATGGAGAAGCTGTGGGAAAACACATCTAACCATCTATTCTGTACTTTGGTTAGCAACTTTTATGTGGCTGTCTCAGCTGTTAGGAACTTGTTGTGAATGGTGAAGATCATAAAGAAAGACTGGTAGCATTAGCAAGTTAGCTCCGCCACACAAATACCTGGATCTATGGCACTTTGCACAAAAACACAATGAAACACTGATATTACTGTGATACACTGACTATTAACATGTGGCTCATGTTGTTTAATGGCAGACTGATATGCTTGGTAATGTGGGTGCAGCTGGTGACATGCTTATTGTTCATGCCGCATTACATGTACAAAAAAGTGATGGTGTGTGAGTAATGCAGCACACAGCATGACCACAGAGATAATGATACATTTCTGTTTTGTTAATATAAACCTGGTTTTCACGGCAGGGCCACAGAGAAGGAGGGCTCAGCAGGGCTACAGCTAAATCTGCACTGGAACAAAAGCACTGTTCGATCTCTGGAGCATTTACTCCTTTGTTTGGGCAGGTGAGAACAATGACGTTTGGGTGGCCAAATAATGGCACTGAAACACCTGAAAATGTGAGTCTCAGTCCTCTTTCAAGCGAACTGCGATGAGGTTTGTTAGGAGTGAGAATGTAATCTGGACCAACTACAGGAAATTACCCCAAAACACAAGGTTTCATGTGTATTAGAGATGTTTATATTCCACTACAGTTCAGTCCAAAGGAAACAAAATGCAGGTGTAATTGCACTCTTAGTTTAGCTGACAAATAATCTCAGTTGGTAACAGGATGCAGAAAAAAATCACCAACATTTGGTTTAGGGGAAATTCAGTGACACAGATAATGAGTAAGAGCAGTCTTGTTGTGGAAACCAAGGCTAGACAAGAACTGCACTGCAAAGGCTGGAACTGAGGGAAGAGAAAATGTAGAATATGTACATTATAGCACCTGAAAAAAGGCTATTTATTCTGTACCGTAGCTTCCCACATGTTGGTCACATGAATACAGCAGCCAGTACTAAGCACTGAATGATGGGTATGATCACAAAGCTCATGACGTACAGAATGTCTGTGCATTTGACCGTGCTCCATGCAAGATTCAATGTTAAAGATGCTTGTTTTGGCTTTTTCTCACATGTTTATTACACCAAATGCAATGTCAAATGCTGAATTTACTCACCTTGAGCTCGTACTCCTCCCGGGTGTCCAGGGTGTCGCTCCTCATGTCCTGCTTCAGGTCCATGTCGTCTTTGAACGGCTGAGTGGAGGGAGAGAGGGAGACAGAGGGCAGAAACTAAACCATCAAACAACGAAACACACACAGGGAGGGAGTGAGAAAGGAAAGGAGAAGGAAGGGAGGGAGGGGAGAGGAAAACAGAGTTTCAGGTTTTTTCATCCGAAGAGAGCAGAAGACGAAAACGCTTAGTTTGTTGGAAAAGGATTTTGGCGGAGCTTTAAAATCCACTCCTGGGACGACAGGAGTAACACAGCAGCCTCTTCGTATTGTTTCTCCGGCACTTCCAGGGTTGAATTCTTTTCAAAAAGCAACATGGCCGTCAAAACTTTGCAGTGTACACGGCGCTCTGCTTTTGTGTATGTAGGATTAGGCCTGTGTGTGCGTGTGTTTGTGTGTGTGTGTGTGTGTCTTTTTATGTACTTTCTTGTGTGTGTAAGGGCTTTTTGTGTGCGCATGTGTGTGTGTGTATTTTCAAGCGTGACGACGTGTGCTTTCATGTGTGTGCACTGTAATGTGTGGGAATGTATCAGTGTGTGTGTGTGTGTGTGTGTGTGTGCTTTCAGAAGTGCATGTGTGAGTTTGTCTGTTTTCCTGTGTGTGTGTGTGTGTGTGTGTGTGTGTGTCTGTGTGTCTATGTGCATATACTTTCAGGTGTGAGAATGTGCGTTCTTCTGTGCGTATGTGTGTGTGTGTGCGTGCGTGTGTACTTACACATGTGAGAATGTGTGCTTTCATGTGCGAGAATGTGTGTGTTTTTGTGTGTGTGTGTGTGTGTATGTGTGTTTGTGTGCGTACTTTAATGTGTATGATTGTGTATATGTGTGTGCGCACATGTACTTTGATATATACACGTGTGTGTCTGTTTTCCTGTGTGAGCGCGTCTGTTTTCCGACGTATGTGTGTGTGTGTGTGTGTGTGTGTGTGTGTGTGTGTGTGTGTGTGTGTGCCTGCACCCATGTCGCCCTTTGTGTCTAAGTATCTCTGTATTTAAGGCCAGTGACCCATACTCCTCCGCTCCACGGCCCCCCGGTGACTCAGATGGGTGTCTACTCACGGAGTACATGGCCTTGACCATGCGGGTTGCCGTGGAGACGCTGGCCGCCTCCTCCTCCAGGCTGTGGGTCTCCTTGTTCACCGTCTCCACCTTGATGTCTGGTTTACCGAGCGTGACCCCTCGGTGACCTGGAAGAAAAACACAACCTCTGGTCACAAGCTGGGTTGACAATAAAAATTCAGAATAATTTGGGTAAATCTATGTATTTCCTATCAGGAGGCTCTTCTCTAGTGAAGCCCCACAGTGAGCGTGTTTACATGCACACTAATAAACCGATCATAGTCTTTGAACTTTGGTAGTGCTTTTGGTTGTGCAGCTTCTTGGCCATGATATAACCCCAAAACTGGCGATTCTCTGTTATCTGTTGCTTCAGTAGAGACAATTGTTTTTTTTTTCTCTCATTCATTGTATGGAGGAACAGGTCTGAAAATCACACTTCTAGCACATGAACGAACACAAACAACGCAGATTCTGACAATGTATAGAAAAAATAGCAATGCATCTGAATTGTGGTTAAGTGAATCACTTTCTTTATGTTTATTAAACCTTTCAGTTTGAACAAGTGTGACACCGGAATCTGGCCGCAGGAAACTTATGTAGATGGAACGAAGAAAATAATATGTTTACCGATAATTGCAAATAGGTGAAAAAAGGTGGGAGACAGGACTTGGACAAAGCAGATTCTGGCAATATATAAAAAATTTGTCTAACTTTTTTACGCCTATTTACAATTATTGGTAAATGTATTATTTTCTTTGTTCCATTGGCATCAGAGCAACAGATGACAGATTATTGCTGATTTTGGGGTTAAATCATGGCCAGGAAGCTACACAACCCAAGGTAAGGCCTACTACCATATGAAAATAAGTTATATTCAAAATCCAAAACAACCAAAACAACAAACAACAGTTTGAGTTTTACATCACTTCCTAAGGAGAGAAATCCAACTATAACTGAATCATGTAAACCAGGATTTTGGCATTACTAGAGCGCATGTAAACATATCAATCAAATTATTGCCATAACCTGATTATTCACAGTTACCGGGTTATTAATGTAAACGCACTCATTGTGATTTAGGCTGACAAGAAGTGTGTATTTCTACATAAATTCTTGCCTAGTGCAGCCTTAAAGGATAATACTGCTCAGTTTGATTCATATATCCTCTGATTTACACTGGGACTCTCCAATCAATATTTGCAAACATCAACAGCTCTCTCCCAAAGCCAGAAAGCAAGAAAGTAATATTTAAACCTGTGAGCTGCCACACAGACAACAAATGCGAGACTATGTGGAGCCACATAATGTTTGTTTGAGATTCTATTTCCAAATGAGATTTTTTTTTCTGTAGTAGTGTTATCAGCTCTGAACCAGAAAATGTACTCTTATCCCCAGAAATTCCCCTTGGGGACTCTCCCAGTCACCTTCATTGTCTTTCCCAAGCCTTCATTTGCTATGGAGCAGCTCCAGATTAAACAACTTGATGACACCACATGTTCAAATCTTACTTCTCCTGTTTCTGGCTTTGGGGGAAGAGTGGTTTGTGTTCATAAATACTAATTGGCCTGCCCTAGGCCACGGGAAAAACATATAGGAATTCATAAATTAAATACTATTCACCTTTAATACTCTTGTTTTCTGCGCTGTTATTTATATACTTATTCTAGTATGTGAGCGGCATATAAATGCGTAAAAAAAAATCGATCGGATTTCATGTCAGTAGAATCAAAAGGGAAACGTACAGTGGGCGTTTTAAGGCAGTTTGCCATATTATATGAATATTCATTAATCTCATTTGAATAAATCGCTATACGGCTGGCATACGTTTCATTCTTCTAACATGGAATGGCAGAATGACAGATAGGGAGAGCGGATGAAAGAAAGACTGACAGACACATATGTGCACGTGCCCGCACACACACACACACACACACACACACACACACACACACACACACACACACACAATAAGAACCACTGTGTGCACTCACTGCCTTTGCGTTGGCGGTAGAGGAAGAAGGCGAGCGCCAGTAGAAACATAAGCAGGAGAATGGAGGATCCCACCGTTCCACCAGCTATAATTCCCACCGGAACAATCTCTGAAACAAACACAGACGAGAGGGTCGGGGTTGAGGGACAGCTGTCGGCTCATTGTTACGGAAACCTGCACGGATGTTGTGGAGTTGAGCATAAACCTTGTTTTGTCCTTGTCATATCGAAACTCTGGTTATACGGATAAGGAATGAGAATAAGAATACTGTTAGCATAGGTGTAAGGACAAATCCAAGCTCTCTTCTGGACAAGTTTCGGTAGATTTCCTAAAGCTTGTGAAATCTTTCAGCTGCAGGAATAAAAGTCAGATAAGGAATAATTGACAAGGTATGAAGAACTAGTTTTTTTCAGTTTGAAATCACCTTGCAAGTGCTCACAATAAAATGGTTAACCATCCAAAATAGGCTAACAACATGACACACAGTTGTAACTATTGTCTCCCATCCAGAATCTATCTTCAAAGTCAATCCTCCAGCAGTGGAAGTGTTAGAGGGAAGGGAGTGCATCTCCTTCAGAGGCATGAAATCCCAAGTTTCCTGCATCTAATTCTAATATCATTTACCACAAAAACTTTGAAACCTGCTCTCTGTTTTTAGCTGCATCTCTGTTTGTTTTCTAGTTGTATCTGTGTATCTCTTACATTACCTTTCATTTCTAGTTTGCCCAGGAGACGACTTGCATTAACTATTTAATACAACTCATTACCATTTGTTGTTTTTTCTTGTTTTTTTCCATACATTTTTATCTAAGTCTGTTTTATTCAATTGTGGTACTTTTACATCACTGTCTCTTTGGGTTTTATTCTATGTAAAGCACTTTGGAAACATTGTTTTTTAGAAAAGAGCTATACAAATAAAATAAAGTTAAAAGTTTAAGTCATGTTAACTAATTTGTGGATAATAGTGGAGCAATGACAGTAGCAGTGACATGATACTATTAATAATAAATCATGAGAAGTAGGCGTCCAAACTATCTTGCAGAGGCGCACACAGCTTGATCTTTGCTCTCCGTTATCATGATAAAAACTATAAAATCAAACTTGGACTCACTTAGAGATGGTGGCTAAGGCCATACCTTGCTATATCCAACTGACACCCAAAATCTCCCCTCTTTCACCCCTTTTTTCCCTGCCGTCTGGTCACACGCCTGCCTCTCAAAACCTCCAGCCTAGTCCCATACGGGCGAGAAGAAGAAGTCTGCTGCCGCACCTTTCTCCTCCAGCGTGATGATCATGGTGCCGGGCCCAAACGAGTTCCAGGCGGTGCAGTTGTAGGGCGAGTGGAAGTCGGACTCCATGACGTTGTTGATGGTGAGGGTGGAGAGCACGGCCCCGCCCTGGGAGGGGGGTTTGCTCTGCTCCACGGTGTACCTCTCCATCAGGGTCCCCTTCTCCTTCTCCCACACGTTCTCCTTCCACGCCCAAACCTGCAAAAACACACTTTAAATTACCTGCTAGGGCATTTTTTCCCACCTTGATCTGATTTTTTAGGGGAATTTTGTTCCATTTTTAAGTATGAAATAATACATTTGCTTTGCATGTAGCCAAATGAAAAGTCTTTGTATTTTTGTTTTATTTTAAATCATAATATACCATCTCATATCCTGAGTAAGAATCAAAAACTGCTCTATTTTTCCCATCCTGAACACACTGGAAAGAGTCGCCCGGTCATAGGCTTCTACAAATCAGCTACAGTGGCCCACGGGGGACAGTATTCACATTCATGCAGGAATAGTAGACAACTCAATAAAATAAATTAGAACAGGGTGAACTGCAAAAAAGGGTACTCCTAATTATCAGGGGCATTTTTTTGCCTCCTCATTTAGAATTTCACAGGCATTTTATAAACTTTCAAGCGCTGACCCTGATTTCATCATCTCAACATCTCATGCTTCAACATTTCAACGTCTCTGCTTCATCTCTTCAACAAGTTATCCCACATCGCCTTCTCCCCACTGAATCACATCCCTCCTCCCATACCTTCCTCCTCTGCTCGCTCTAATTTGCTCTGATGTTCAACATGGCAACAGTAAACACGTCGTGAATGATGCAGTCCGTCTCTGCACCAACCAGTAACAAACATGTCACCTTGTTTTGACATGTAACTGTAACGCGTCATAGGACCAATTACTGTAATTTTGAAAATGCCCGAACAGAGAGGTCAGATGCATCATTTCCACAAGATTCATCAGTGATGTTTGCGATATTGCATGTGACACATGGAGGAACAAACAAACTTTGGTCCTATCAGTGCAATTTTGAAAATGCCAAAAAGCAGTGGTGAGGTGGATCAAATTTCGGCAAAATCCCATTAGCAGTGTCTGAGATTTTGCGTGTAACAGGTGAACAAACACATGAACAAAGGAAAAATTTAACAAAATAAGACCAATCAATAGTCCATAGTGCAAAAAAAAAAGCGTCCCTGCTGTATTTGTATTTCTTTTCCTAGCGCGTCTCTCTCATATGATCATTATCTCTGACCTTTGCATTCCTTAACATTTGTTCCTCATAACGTTGGTGATCTATGAATTAGAGCTTATTCTACTGTTGCACCTGTTGAAAAACAGTGGTTCTCAACGTGGGGTCCGGAGACCACCAGGGGTCCTTGAGAGGGTTCCAGGGGGTCCCCGGCAAATTGATCAATTGTTAACTTCACCATTATTTCATTTACAAGAAGTTAACACAATTAGAGAATGCAGAAGAATGACTGTTTTGATCATGATTTTACTGTTTTCTCTCTACCTACAGTACAGAATTCTGGACAAAATCATATCTAACAATAAAAAATATTCTCAGACTTGGGTCAGAGAGGCAAAACTCATCAAATGGGGGGTCTGTGGCCCTAATGTGGACTAAATTATGGGATATGAAAAAGGTTGAGAATGACTGTTGTAAAACACTCCGGATAACAGGCATCACCTAAATGACTAAAATGTAAAATATAAATAAATGAAGAAACAAACAAAAACAGTGAGAAGTCTCACAAGCCAACAGGAGCTCTGTATTAGTGTGATGAAGACGTTGCGCCTTTAATCTTCAACATGTTTAATTTGTTGGATTTTTATCTATATCCTATTCTTTACTGCTGCAACGACCCCATTTCCCCTGAGGGATCAATAATGTTAATTTCACTTTATCTTATCTTACATGGTAGACTCAGACACACACACAGGCACACACACACACACACACACACAGACACAAATAAACATTCAGTAAACAGATGGACTGGTGTTAAAAAAGGTTAAGAGAGTCTAAAGCGGGTCTGAAAAGGAAATATATTTTAAGCAAAGCAAATTATATGCTCACACCTTGGAAACTAGTTTTTTTTTTTCAAGTGTATGCCTAATTACAGATTTTCCAGCACCGTTTTAGTCGGGGGAAGATGGAAATTTTCTCACAAACAAATCAGAAGACACAGACACACACACACACACACTCACACACACACACTAAAAATTCAAGCAGGTTTTTGTACTTAAAATCTGCTGAGGTAGAAATTTGAAGTTATTAAATATGAAGTATGACGATATCAAATATACATAGACCCATATGTTGCGCTAATGTACCTTTTAACCTGGTTTCAAAAAAAGAAAAAGAAAAGGAGAATCTGATGAAGTGGGGGGGGGGGGGTAAGACAGCAACAAAAAAAATCCCAAATTATTTTACATATTATTCTCCTTTTCATCTCACAAAATCTCTCTTAATCTCTCTTTCTTTCCCTCTCACAATCTGTCTTTCTCACAACATTTCTCTTTCTGTCTCACATCCTCTCTCTCTCTCTTTTTCTCTCTCAGTCTCTCATTACATCCTTCACACACACACACACATCCAAGCACACACTCACACACACATTCACACAGCATCATACTCCATATTTCATAAGTCCTTGTGTCCCTGCATTAAGCCGAGACTATAATGTCGTATCACATTATACGCTCGGAGCTCTCGGCGGGTGCGGCAGGGGGCTGAGGCTTTCTAAAAGCTCTGATTTCTGTCATGTCGGCGCTCCACAATTGGATAATTGACGCTGAAAGGTACAGAATTTTACTCTCCCTCCATCTCTCTCTCTCTCTCTCTCTCTCCCTCTCTCTCTGTCTCTCTCTCTGTCTCTCTCTCTCACTCTCATTCTAGCCTTCAAACCCAAATGTCATTACCGGTATTTTTCATTTTTCCTCGTCTTCTTCTCGTGATTTGTGAGCATTCTGGTGTTTTTTTTTGAAGGTTTTAAGGTTCATATCACAGACCGTTCATTTTGTCACTTGTATAATAGACAGATACGCTATATGAAACAGAAGCTTATAGTAATTAACCTACCTAGAGTCAGTAATTCATTCATATTCATGAAACTCACTGTATCGTATCAGTGAATGGATGAGAGAGAGAAGCCATGCGTATGAATAAGATGTATTTTCACCCTGCTGTAAGCTCGATATAGAGAAGGAAGACGAATGTAGGCCTGCTTTTTTAAATTATTCACCTTCTTTTTTGGATAAATCTTTATTTATCCAAGTAAGGTCTGCTGAGCACACATGCTGTGTGTTTCATTAATATCCTGCTTCACATTCATCCAGCATTCACACCTGAGAGCTCCCAGTAGAAACATCTGATGCTGGCTTCAGAGCAGCTCTACTGGAGCCGGTCTGGGCTGAGTGCCTTGCACCGTGATAGTAGTTGTTGAAGGAGGGGAGAGTGTTACTCATTCTCTTTCCCCATTCAGATTTTACCAGAGGATTAAAATCTTTCACAAGCAGACCTGTCTAACCTCTAGGCTGCCATCACCACTTTGTAGGGTGGAAGGATGATCCCGTGCCTCCAAGTGCCGTCGGAAATACCTAAGTACAACTTGAGTGCACATGAACGCCTAAAAAAGTCGTAAATATGACTGGGAAAGACCCAAAAAGACCTTTTTCACACTTACTTCTGCAGGATAAAGATCAGTTCTCACCATTGCCATCAATGTTAAGAAGCACATTTTCTATCAAGGCTCAGAAAAACAGCCCAGAAATTACTGTTAGCCTTTTGTGACCCTCATTCAAATTGCTTTTTTATATTACTGCATTTGTCTGACAACAGAAACACCTGTATTGTGTTATATATATATTGGAACACAAAATAAGTAATCACAGACAGAGTGGGAGGCGACAGGAAGTTGGTTTCTTAACATTGCTGGTAATAGTAAGAAGCAATCTATACCCTGCGGATGTACGTCAGCCATGTCTGTGAAAAAACTCTATTGTGAGATGTGTTGTATAACGGGCGGAGAGCATATAACTTATGTCAATAACTGATGGTAACAATTAGTTGGTTTTGTTTATTATCCTTTCGGAAATTCTCTTTGTGTCTGTGGCAACTGTCAGACAAATACAACCACAACAGAAAGGACATTACAATTAAAGACAGACATTTAACAACAAAGTACTCCACATCAACATCACCAACAATCAAGAATTAAGTACAACAAAATGCAAATGACACACCTCAAATCATCAGGATTTGTTTAACAGAGCTATACTGGAAGGTATAAAGGATCTCTGGATGAGATCTGATGTGATTTATAACCTCTGCCAACAAGTTTGGACGTTAAAGTTACCTTTTCACCTCTGACTATCTGTTTGTCTTTTTTAACAAGATAATTCAAAAAGTTCCAAACGGATTTGGCTGAAATTTGGTCGTCAGATGGACCTTGACCCAAGGATCAGTTGATTAGGTTTCGGTGATGAGAACAGAGAATGAAATCATCATTTGTGTTCAAAGCTTATCGTTCTGCATGTTTACACCTGAACCAAGGAGTCGTGACTTTTTCGAGGGTCGTAAGAAAATCAAAAGGTTGAGAACCACCGCAGCAGATTACAAAGTGATTCACTTCAGAGGTTTGGACTCACAATTTTGTCGGGCGGAGGAGTGCTGGCGATGTAACACTTGATCTCTCCTCTCTCCCCTCTGACTGCATACTGGACCGGATCACTGGAGATGATGGGGGGACCTGGGTGGGCGAGAGAGAGAGAGAGAGAGAGAGAGAAAGAGAGAGAGGGAGGATTACGGTCATGACAGCTGATTATTGGTTATGATCGAAAAGTTGACATTTATCATCAATAAATGATTACCACATTCATTTTGAGACATCGGTATAATTACCGTAAACAAAAGAGACCATCGCTGACAATATTGCTACATTTTACTCTGCATTTCACATTGTGTGCCACCGGGTCGGATTTTGCAGGAAATCTATCATGGTCTCATTGGTTTATAGTAATTCTATCAAGTTATCACTAATAATTTGACAAATATATATTGATGTTTAAAAATCCTACACATAGCACCTTTAAAGAAAACGTCCATCCACACTCACTGTCACTACACACAGAACAGCTCAACACAATTACCATACATTACATTACATAAACCTGAGTGAGAACGGATACCTCAAACCCCTTATTAGCTAAAGTGCTCAGTCTCAATCTATTAACACCATTATGGATAATATCAATACTGTTAATACTAGTAGAGTAACTGGACAGCGGCTGACCGTTGACGGTGAGTGTGACCTCGGTCTCCCCCACTCCGATCCTTGGGACGATGGCCTTGCAGACATACTGGCCTGCATCCGCCTGGCTCACTGACTTCAAATACAGCTGGTTGTTGTTGCTCAGCACCTGGACACACACACACACACACACACACACACCAGCCAGACACAAATCAGGATAGTAGGTTTGTGAGGTGGAGACATTAGAGAGAGGAGATGAGCGATGTTAAAAAGAGGGAGGGAGATCTATATTTAATTCATAAAACATGTTGATTTTCTCAGCAGGCTCCATTAGTTTTTCCTGGAGCTTTTCTTAACTCGTTAGGCATGAATTAAAGATTTAGGATATGAAGACGACGTCTCACTCCTAACCGTCTGCTTTACAACTAAGGAAACATTTATGGAGTCTGGGTCATAAACATTCATAAACGTTGGGTTTGGGGTTTACCCCAGTATGTGCCCCTCTTTCTTTCTCTCTCTGTAGGGAGATAATGTCAAATAACATGATAATATCTGGCAGTTTAATGTTGCCTTGCTTATCTGCAAACATGCATTTAAAATTTGACATCTTATTGAAATAAATACTGCTAACATGATGTTCTGTCCAGTAAAAAGCTATATTGACTACAATTTACAAGACTACAATTTATATGGGCAGACAGCCATTGGGCTGCATTGTTAAAGTGATTTTTTATGATTATAAGTTTTTTTTTTGTTTTTTTTTTTTAGCAATTCAGTTACCATATTATATACAGTGTCTTGCATTGGCCCCTTTCAATGTATGCAAGATCCTGTTGTCCCTGTCCCATTTGTGCCAGTATTTACTGTAGCATGTTGTAAAATCAATGTAAGTGTTGCTTGACTCTCTGAAATCAGTATTCAGTGTGGACTTTTCAGTCAGGATTTCAGGTTTAGAATTTAGGGTTAAAGTTCAGAGGTCAAGGTCAGTTTTGATGGTTTGTTCTCACCATGCTGGAGCCCTTCTTGGTCCAGGTGAGGGTGAGCGGAGGGTTTCCAGACCACTTGCAGTTCAGTGTGACGTCAGAGTCCACGTCCACCGTCACCGGCCTGGGCTCCACCACCAGGATGGGACCGACTGAGGGAGAGAGAGAGAGAGAGAGAGAGAGAGAGAGGGAGAGAGAGAGAGGGAGAGAGAGAGAGAGAGAGAGAGAGAGAGAGAGAGAGATAGCCAGAGAGGGGGAGAGAGGAGAGTGGAAGTGGAGAACATGATTCATCTTATCTATTCCAAGTTCATTCTGCATAATACATTAATACTGCATGATAGCAAAGTACCATTCAGACAAATGCATTGCCTCTTTACTGTTAGAAGAGGCACAGTGAAATCAACTCTTCCTCAGTATGACCTCATGACTCACAGTGAACGTCCACCAGGATGCTGACGTTGGTGCTTCCCACGGCGTTGAACACCTGACAGGACACCGGCTCGGTGAAGAAGGAGTGATCTGCCGTGGTGACGAACACGCTCTCCCTCGCCCCCTCCAGCAGCACGCCGCCTTTAGCCCACCTGACGGACAAACACCACAACATTCAACAGTTTTTCAACCATCACAAACCATTGCTGCCTCCACCAAGGAGGTTATATTTTTCACCCGTTAGTCTGCCTGTTTGTCAGCTGGATATCTCAAAAAACGCACAAACAGATTTTACATTATATTTGATGGGCAGATAGGCCTTGATCGATTTTGGTGGTGATCCAGATCTGGTATTTCCACCATTAGGCAATTATTGTTTTTTAGTCAAAACTATGAAACTAACAGAGATAGAGACTTGATCCCAAATCCTAAGGCTATGATTGCAGGGTCAAGAAATCAATTTAACTTAAAATGTAAGTGAGCAAGTTGGAGAATTGTTCAGCATCGGCAGAGGTTTGCGCTCTCTGTGTGCTTTGTAATTATCCAGGTCATGTCAGATATCATCAATACAAACTACACTTTAGAGGACATTTTTAGCATGGATGTGGTCAGTGGGAATTTTACCCCTAACCCTGGCAATGTTAGTGTGATGCTCTGCCCATTGAGCTATACGTACCCGCCAATCCCCCCAACTGGGACCCTCTCGGGGAGTCCTGACCCCCAGGTTAACAACCACTGTGTTAAAGTCTAGCATTTAGTAATTTCAGTACTACTTCAATACCGTTGTGAAAGATTAAATTCTAGATTGAATTTTAGAAACGTTCAGTACTTTCACTAAAGCAGAAATTCCATTTCAGCATCACCCACCTCAAGAGGGCAGTTAGGAGCAGATTGAAATAGTTAAAATAATAATAATAAGAAGGATTGGAAGAGACAGAGCTGCAGTCAGAGCAGCTGTCAACATGGCAACAGTGTCCACCACATCTTGAACTGGGTCCCAGTCTGAAGCAGTCTAAACTGGTTGAAAATAACTGGTGCCAGGAGTGAAATTTCACTCACAGAGCCAACAAAGACGGACACCCGACCGACAGACAAAGTTGCCACAAAGCTGTCCAAGTCACTGTGGTTGACACGGTGCTTGATGGTGTTTCTTGTTTGCCCTGGTATCGTAGTAGTGTTGAATTTTTTAGATATTAACATAGTATTGGCGCTGTCAAAAGTGTCCGGAGTCCACAGACCTGTAGCCCATGATGGGAGGGTTGGCGGTGGCCTGGCAGGTGAAGGTGACTCTCTCCCCCTCCAGGACGGAGCGAGGCTCGATGGACAGAGTCACTGTCGGAGGGTCTATACAGGGAGACACATACACACAGTGCAGTGAGGAAATATATACTGAATTTACATAAAGTGGGTCTACAGTGCAGCCACCAAAAAGACAAAAAAAGAATGAATGGTGTGAATGAACTGTATCGAGCAGGATTGGAATTGATTTTTAAATTTTTCAGTAAATTCTGGCATTCCAGGACCACACCGCTCTATAACCATAACTCTTATGCAACACTAACACTGCACCTACACTTACTTACTTACTTACTTACTTACTTTCTTACTTAGGCCTACACTTACAGTTACAATCTCAATCTACAAACTCATTTCTACTCCTTAGCATTCGAATCCTCCTGACTGCTCTGTGGGTATAGGTGTGCGTGACTGTGTGTGTGTGTGTGTCTGTGTGTGTATGTGTGTGTGTATACACTTGTTGTTGCCCTGTTTTTGATTTCTGTGTACTCTTATTCATTGTATTTGATATGTTTTGTTTCTTTCATTGCGTGCCCACTGTCTGGCATCTTTGCACTGTACAGCACTTTGGTCAACTACAGTTGTTTTTAAATGTGCTCTACAAATAAACTTGACTTGGCTTGACAATTTCTCTCCCAATAATTTCTAATCTAATTTCCAGGTATCCACTTCAAAAAACAGTGGGGAGAAAAGGGCTTCCAAAGTGGCACAGGATATAATCAAAATAAAGAGATTGGAATCACCTCAAAAGCAGCACATAATGAGCAGGTGAACATATATAGGCTATAAACATGCAGAATATGAACATATAACCTCATTTCCAACCTCGCTGAGTTGGAATAAGACCTCAGTTTGGTCTTTCTCCTCTCCTCATTGTAAACTCAAACTATCATTTCCTTGTGAACGATAGAGCAGTCACTCTCTTTTCCCGTTTCTTCAAGGACGGGACGGAAGAACCTTTATAATGCAAAACGTTTTCAATTTTTCCACATGCTGAAGAAAACCCACAGTCCGAAATGAATTGAAAATGAGTCGACCTCAAACCTGGCACCGAATCAATACAAACGCCAGAAAATAATTCCCACTCCATCTCATCCGGTGTGGATTCGTCTTGATTTTCAGTGACAATTATTTTTAGTTGACCTGTGCTGTATTTGTCCAATCATACAGCTGATATGGCTCTGAGGCGGCTGTTCAAAACTATCAAAAGAGTTAAATTAACTCTGATGGGTGTGGATTTATGTCAACACTGTGTTGATTTTGACACTATTTAAACATTCATCTCTTAAGGACTATGAGTGGACATCTACCAGTGGTACTGTTGACATCTGACAAATTCACATAACATGTCATGTTAATACTGTTAATTTTATTTTATTATTTATTTTATTATTATTTACTTGTTTTTACTTATCTCGTATCATTAGTCAATTATTACTTATTCTATTTTGTTATTCTATTTTTATTTTTTATATATATATATATATATATATATTTTTCTCTCTTCTGTCTGGTATTGTTCAAGGATTGTACTGTTATTGGGTTTTCTATGATATAGTTTTGTATTACTGAAAATTTAAAATTCAATAAACTGTAAGTCATAAAAAAACACTGTGTTGATTTGGACGTACGGTGGACGTTGAGGGTGATGGCGGCTCGTTTGCCCAGGGGCACGGCCGGGTTGCTGGCCACGCAGGTGAAGTTGCGGCCGGTGTCCGTGTCGACCGGCGTGATGGGCAGGTAGCTCCTGGTGGTCACCCTCTTCCTGTCCGGCAGCACTTCCTGTTGGAGGCGAGGGAGCAGTAGGGAGGGAGGGAGGGAGGATTGTGGGTAGAAGATAGGGAGGGCAACAGACAGAGAAAGATCAAAGAAGAAGAGGAGGAGCAGGATGAGAGGAGGAGGGGAGGCAAATGGGAAAAGAGGAGGAAACGGGGAATATCATGGGGGGAAAAGAGAGCCAAGAGAGACAAAGAAATAAGAAGAAAAGAATAAAGCCGTGTTAAAGCAGAGTTGATGAGAGGGAAAAAGAGAAGATGGATACTGAGCGGGTTTAAAGGAGAATTCCACAGAGATTGACTTTAAAGTAGACATTTTTATGGAGAGTCATGTTCCCACACTTGTATTAAACACCTCCAACTTTATCTTCATAATTCAGATGTTTAATGCAGGTGCAGGAAAGTCACTGTCCACAAAATGTTCTTTCAATTATCTCAAGCAGTGCAATTTTATAATGTCACAGGACTCGGCCTTGAATTTAAGAGCTTAAAACTCATAAAAGAAATATAGAAAAAATTCAAAATAAATCGTTTTTTTTTTTGGTTCCTTCTTTTTCGTTAGGCAGAAAGAGGAGGTCGAGTTTTTCGCAATGCAGCTAAAAAATCTGGCAAGAAAAAGGCGTGTGCGGCGTTCAGTGTGGTGTAAATGCGTGGTCAGTAACACGGTAACATAAGAGCACCATGTAATATGTATGAGCATGTGTGGGGGGGCATGCTGCACACAAGCTGGCTGGATGAGACGTAAAAAAAAAAAACATCTGTGTTTGGGTGTGTGTGAGTCAGTGTTTGCCGATGCTTATGTGTGCATACGGGGAGCGTGAGTGTGCATATGTGAGCGTGTGTCTATGTGTGTGTGTGTGTGTGTGTGTGTGTGTGTGTGTGCGCTCGCGGGCATAATTTCATGTGTGTAGGAGAGTATACGGGAGCCGTGAGGAGTGTGTGAATGTGGGAGAGCGAGGCAGTGCGAGTGCATAATGTATCGCAGTGTTCATGTGTGTGTGTGTGTGTGTGTGTCAGTACATTTTCGTGTCTATGTATATTATTCTGTCTATTTGTGCTGTGTGTGTGTGTGCTAATCAACCACTTCTTGGACTTTTGTTAGTCACCAAGGTGTGTGTATCCATGTGTGCTTCCCTGTGCGTGTGTGCATGTGTGTGTACATCCCTTTATTTGCATTTGACATTTTGGTTAACAATTAGTAATCCAAAGTTTACTGAAATACCACAAGTGCATACAGTTTCAGTGCTGGTGGCCAAACAGGGAATCAAACCCATAACTCTGGCAACATTGGTGCCATGCTTCATCCATTGAACTACAAAGAACCATGCATGTAAACAGTATGTGAAGAGTTTAATTCCAAAATGCTGTACATCTCACTTTCTGGAAAATTATAACCTTTAGTTCATCATTTAATACCTCTAAAATATGTGTAAGGATTTCCCTTATGCAGAGTTCTTGGGACTCTGCGTGGCTTAAAGATCAAATACCGTAATTCCCCTAAGTAGTGCGCATTCCAAAAAGCATCATGCACAAATGAACAAAAAATGAACAAATGAATGAACGAACACACAGCCCGGCTCTTAATAAGTACTAGAACCTGTGCTACCAGTTCTTCTGAAGGAGTAGGTGTCACCTTTTGTCAAATGGTGATATCTCATTTTGGAACAAAACTCTTTCATGTCAATTTACTAAAGAGGAAGAGCTGCTTTGGCTTCAGTGTAGTATGGAGAGGTGCTCATTGAAGCTTGGGTGGCATGGTCAAGTTTCGGTAGGAAAAATATATCCAAGGCACTCTTCCCATACAAAAAGTAAAATGGCTTTATTATTTATTGGTTAATGCATAGCATACACATGTTAAAAATGTTTATTAACATGTGTAGGCATTAGCCAATTAATAATAAAGGCTTTTCAATTTGGAATGGGAAGAGTACCTTGGATAGATTTTTTCTGCCAAAGCTCTTGTTTTAACTTGCATGCCTCTTCCCCTGTGCATGTGTGCATCCTTTTGCCTACACGTGTGTGTGTGTGTGTGTGTGTGTGTGTGTGTGTGTGTGTGTGAGTCACCGTGGACTGGTGGGCGCCCTCCACAGCCACTCCATCCTTGGTCCACTGGATGTGCGCTGCAGGCTTGGCTCCGCGGGTCACACAGGTCAGGTTGTAGGGCGTCCCCGCCATCAGCAGCAGCTCCGGGGAACCGTCGACCACCGGGTCTTCAGGGGGGACTGGAGGAGGGACACACACACACACACACACACACACACACACACACATACTGTTACATACTGATAAACATATGTACATGTACACAGACATAGACAAAGTTAAAGCACTGTAGCCCTGGGCAGCTCTGTGGGGAATCGTGCCAAAGCTTACTCAATGTTGTTGTGATGTCCAAAGTTGCTGTCCAGCTTTTTCCCCAGGATGTTCTCTGGCTCTGACCTTTGACCTTCTCACTATTGGTTGCTTGTAATGTTGGCGATGTAGGAAATGAAGCTTATTCTACTGTTGCTCTCAGTGTAAATCACTCTGGGTAGGACTGCCAGCTAAATTCCAAAAATGTAAATATTTTAACTCGGGCTGAAGGATATTGACTAAATATAATAATCTAATTGAGATTATTGGACAGAATATTGCAATTGCGATTTAAACTGCGATTCATATCATCACAAGATTTTCTCATCATACATTTTTTAGAACTTTAAAAATGTTTAAAGAAAAGTGATTTTGCTAAAAAAAATAAAATAAATGTAATGAGGATTTACTCAGAGTATGACGATATTCGATTTTGATATTTTTTTCGATTAAACGTTCAGCTCTAGTTTTGACCTTTCTAACATCACCTTCTTTCTCTCCCTGATTTTATCCTTCCTATCCATCACTGCTGCACTATCAACTGCAAATCAAACAGAAATGCCATCGCAAATTGTTTTTTTATGGGTTTTTTTTACATTTATTTAACCAGAGAAACTCAACTGAGCATGCATGTTCTTTTTCAGCAACACCCTGCTTTGCATTCATACAGCTTCACACATTTCCACCTGGGAGCTGCCCAGTACTTCTACTGTTGACTGAACAGCTCCACCAGAGCAAGAGTAGAGCAGAGTAGAGAAATCTTTATTATCCCTGAGGGGCGATTTGTCTTGTAGCTGGCAGATTAAAAGCATACATAATAACATACAAACATATAAAAAAGAGGGTACATCAAAGTGCATCATCGACGGTGCAGAACGTACATCAACAATATGAGCAGACATTATAGTTTTAGCAGCAGCCAATGCCAACGTACCCCCATCATCCTCACTCATGTGCCATCATACATAGAGTCACAAATTACATTTATTCAGGGTTAGGGTTACCTGGACCTGTTGTTTTTACCCAGGGGCTTAAATCAATTTCAATCCTGATCCAAAGTACTGCTGGTTTTCTATCCTACCAGCTAGTTAATTGCAGTTAATTGTATTCACTTTGCATCCCAGGTGTAAAATAGTCTCTGATTTGATGGATAGAGTGAAAACCAGCAGGTCTCTGGGTGCTGAGAACCAAGGTTATTATCGCTAACGAAAACTAACAAAATAACGAAAACTAGGTGTGAAAAAACATTTTCGTTAACTGAAATAAAAATAAAAACGAGGCTTTACAAAAAAATTCTAACTAACTGAAACTGTATTGTGTGTTTATAAAACTAACTAAAATATACTAAAATTATAGAGAAAATGTCTTTCTTTTTTCGTCTTTGTCAATTATTTCATACATAAGCTTAGTATTTTGGGTGGATATGAAATCTATCTTCCAATTTTTTTTTTCAATTTTTTTTTACCTTTTTGAATCTCGGCCCTGACAAATACCCCATTTTACAAAAAAAGACTAAAACTAACACTGAAACAAATAAAAACTAAACTAAAACTAAGCATTTTCAAAAAATAAAAACTAAACTAAACTAGCAAACCAGCTTTAAAAACTAACTAAAATTAAACTGAAATTGAAAACAAATAGTCAAAACGAAATAAAAATAAAAACGAATGTAAAATGCAAAACTATAATAACCTTGCTGAGGACCAGGATTGAGAACCAGGAGTGTTAAATGCCTTGCTCAAGGACTCCTCAACAGTAGCTGTTGGTTGGTGAAGGAAGGCAGAGCGTTTCTCCTTTACTTTCCCCAGCCACATTTTCCCCCAACCAGTCAGAGGATTTCAATCGGAGACCTTCTGGTCACAAAGCCTGCTTCTCTAACCTCTAGGCCATAATTATCCACTTCACACACATTCAGCTTCTGTTACAAATGATGAAATGATTTTAGTGTTGTTCTGTGCTGCTGCTGCTGTCTTGAGGTCTTTCTCAATATGCGTTCTCCGTGACGTGTTTGATGTGATATCCAAGAGCCAAAGCACCATTCCAAAATGATCGAGCGCCAAGGATCCCGGAAGTTTACTTGTCAATCAAGGATGTATCAGATGGTGACTAACCAGAAACGGATGGGAAGCCCAAAGAACGACGCATCACTTCTAAACATCACTACAGTCTAGTCCAGTGATTCACAACCTTTTTCATATCAAGGACCCCTAATTTAGTCCACATTGGAGCCACGGACCCCCATTTGATGAGTTTTTGTCTTTCGGACAATATTTTTATTGTTAGATATGATTTTGTCCAGAATCCCATGACTGTCTGTATTGTAGGTAGAGAGATGACAGTGAAACTATGACCAAAACAGTCATTCTTCTACATTCTCTAATTGTGTTAACTTCTTGTAAATGAAATAATGCTGAAGTTTAACAATTCATCAATTTGCTGTGGACCCCCTGGAACCCCCTCAAGGACCCCTGGTGGTCCCCGGACCACATGTTGAGAACCACTGGTCTAGTCAATACTACAGAGTTAGTTGAAGCAGCTGGGAAAACACCTGCGAGTCTCAATTAATTGTATAACTCCAAGCTCACAGTTCCTCTCAAACTGTAAAGATGCGTTGTCTGTTTTTAGCTTGGGAAGATCGTTCTTCACAAGGACACGAGTATTGATTAGGCATTCTTGGATTTGATAATCACCTCAGGTCTCCCATGAAAAGGAAAGGTCCTTTATCTCAGTTGAACTAACCTGGTTAAATTAAGATGTTATCAGTTTCCTCTAAAAGAGTTAAACACAGAAGGCATGATGTTTACTGTAGTCCCCAGCAGATCCACTTACTGAGTACGTTGAGTTTGGCCCTCCTGGAGCGCAGCGCGGCCTCGGTCGCCTGACACTCGTACAGCGAGTCGTCGGAAAGCTCGGCGTTGGAGATCTCCAGGTTGTACTGGCCGATGTCCAGGACCCGCAGCACCCGGTACCTGGGCCAGGCTGCGGGGACACACAGAGCGGGGCGGGGGTTAAATCGATGGAGACACGGCCATTAGAAAACCCCTTGTGGGAGTCGTGTATGCTTATTGGAATTTCTGTAGGTCATGTATCATAGAAGGGTTTCTGTGTCTGGGAAGCCCGGGGAATATGGAAAATGAACAGGATCATTTGTGGTTTCATTCAAAAACGGGATATTCCCCTGAAAAAAATTGACCTATGATTGCTGGCATGAAGGAAAAGGCTCATCATGGGCTACTATTAAAGGCATGAGTCATCATAAGACCTTTCCTTCCTTTCACAATAGTTTCATTTGTGTGGATAGACTTATTCGTTTTGATGAATTTTCAGGTAGCAACACTGTTAAAAATGGATATGTAGTGTGTGGGAATGAAACCACATTATTTTCAGGTATTGAAAAGTTTGGGCAATGGATGAAAATAGAAATCCATGGGGAACAAAAACCCCAAACTATACATTGTATGTATGTTGCAGAGCTGACATTCTTTTACATATTGTGATACTTCTTGTTGTGAAGACTATCTCCAACCATATAGTGACATTGGTTTGTTGACAGTCATATTCCCCAGCTGCTCTCAGCCCAGATCAGACTGAACCAAAATCCTCAAATCCTGTTAAGAAATTTGAGGAAAAGTATGGAAAATGTAAATGAACTTGTAATTAAAATCTAAATGGTTATTTCTCAAAAGGTATGTCACTCAGTATATGCAGGGAGCACAGAAATGCATCATAGCATAAGGCACAGAAACGTGAAAAAGACAGAGCTCACAGTTTATATAAATTGCTCCCATACTGTTTTAATCTAACCAGACAGTGTTTCAGGCCCTCACAGGCTTTTCCTCAGACATAAAATCATTGTAATACCACGCATACCATACTGACTTTTTCCTTTGATTTTCTGTTGACGCAGTTTGAGTTTCTGTAGGTGGCTACAGCTCTTTTGTTCATCTGTTCAGCCATGGTGGCTATCGCTGCTCATGCTAACTACCCAGTTCTTCTTCTTCTTCTTCTGTTTATTCCAAACAAACCGCTGCGGCTGCTGCCAGAAACATAAAACGCATCACTTCCTGTGTGCCAGAGGATTTTTCCAGGGAAAGACCGACCCAACATGCTTAGAAAATGCTGCAAATGTGAAAGCTTTCATGAACGGGGTTTAGGCTGAATCGCTACTGTGTCATATCAATCAGCAAAAGAGAGGAGCAAAATGGACATTTATATACAGTATATGAAACTGTCACAGATTATTACTTTAATGGACAATATGGATAGCATTAATTCAAGACTTTTTCAAAACCTTTTTGCATGATACATGATTACATAAAAACATATGCATCGCTTGTACACAAACAAGACAGAGATAGGTAGTGAACGCTGAAGCACGCACACACACACTCACTTACACACACACACACACACACACACACACACACACGCACACGAGCAACGCAGACACAAACAAACAGCTCAAGGGCTTTGCAGGAAAACATCGATCCAGCCTCGCTGCACACACACACACACACACACACACGCGCGCCACATCACTTCGCGCACGATGCAGAAGCTGCAGGCAGCACCGGACAACAAACCCTCTTCTCTCGGTTTGAACCCTCGCATTCCAGACAAAGACATAATTGAGCGTGACATCCCACTAGGGGGCACTCATTGATCCTCTGTGCCCGATCCCAACATGACATCATGGATTCAGATGGCAGAGGCAGGCAGGCAGGCAGGCAGGCAGGCAGTTGGGTCGGGAGGGAGGGAGGGAGGGAGGAAGGGAGGGAGGGAGGGAGGGGGGGGACAAAAGTATTAGTGGAGATTACATCATCCACTCCAGCACCTCGCAGCATAGCAACCACAGAGGTGAAAGCACCCCGGGGAGAAGAAGAAGAAGGAGGAGGAGGAGGAGGAGGAGGAGGAGGAGGAAGAGGAAGAGGACGAACAATGAACAGCCGCCGCTGATGCCTGCAGGTAGTGAATGGATGGAGAGGTGTGTGTGTGAGTGTGTGTGTGTGTGTGTGTGTGCTTAACGTCCTTTGTTTACGTGTGTTTGCCTGTGCCTGAGTGTTGCGTACACATGAGAGCAGAGTGATGTCATGTATGCCTGAATACACTGTATAAACACATCATACTGTATTATATGATTTATTTGCATAGGTATAAACACATAAACACAGGTAAACATATGAGCCGTGTTGCATCACAGTGATTATAGCTTCAATTAATTTCCATTCACTGGGCCATATAGAAGGGCTTTTGTGTGAACGTTTGCACACAAAACCATGTAATTTATGTGTATTTTTGTGTGTGAATAAACGCAGATCTCCTGTGTGTGTGTGTGTGTGTGTGTGTGTGTGTGTGTGTGTGTGCTGCAGGTATGCATTTACTGCACAATATGTACGCCTACTCTTTCATCAACAGTTGTGTAAAATCAATGCAGGACATAATAGCAATAACCTGCTATACGTCATATTCCAACAACACCAAGTTATATAGCAATTATAGAATAACAGAATAACTTTATTAGTATATTAAACAGACAAGGTTTTATTGGTGATATTGGTGCAGACATGTCACAAGTTTCACATTACGTACACACTGACATCTTACAACAGGACCTCACTTACGCATCATCAACAAGGGAAGACAAAGAACGGAGAGAATACGACAAGAATCAAGGGAGGAGGGGTGGCGAGGGGAATAAAAAATGGATGGAAGAGGATGACGGATGGAGGAAAAGAGAGAAAAAGAGACAAGAGAGGACAACGTGTTTATCAGAAACGCTGGCATGTCCGTCACCGAAACACCGCACTCGCAAGAGGCTGCAAGGACAAAGAGAGCGTTATCGACGAGAGAGAAGAGAGAGAGAGAGAGAGAGAGAGAGAGAGAAGGAGCGAGGGAGGAGGAAAGGGATGAGAGAAAGAGGGAGACGAGAGACGGAGAGGAATGGAAGAGGAAAAGCGATGGCGGAGATCTGAGAGAAGTGATAGGAGGTAATAAAAACACGTAATGGGAGACTTTGAGAGACGCAGGGAAAGAGGGAAAGAAAGGAAGAGAGTTACAGAGAGAGAGAATGGGAGAGAGAGAAAGAGAGGGAGAGAGAGTGACAGAGAGAGAGAGAGACAGAGAGAGAGAGAGAGAGACAGAGAGAGAGAGTGGTGTGCTGACCTTTACTGAACCTGTGAATTAAATTGAGTTGAACACGGGCTTCACATCACATGTCAGATTATCACTTGTGTGTGTGTGTGTGTGTGTGTGTGTGTGTGTGTGTGGGTGTGTGTGTGTGTGCGTGTGTTTGTGTCTACTACAGTCTTAATCACTATGTGTCTGTGTGTGTTTGTGCGTTGACACATGTATGAGTCATTCCATGCAGATACATATATGATGATGATGTATTGATATGACACTGTGTGTGTGTGTGTGTGTGTGTGTGTGTGTGTGTGTTTAAGCTCCCTATCAATGGCTTGAGGGCACAAGTCAGCCTTGACTTAAGTACAGGAGAGCCAAATACATATTCCCTATAACATCTACTTTATCTATTTTGGCACATTTTGTTGATTAAAGTAATAATCTGTGACATTCTCATACAGATTAATGTCCATCTTGCTTCTATCTGTCACTGATTCATAAAACCCAACAGTGATTCAACGTATATCCAGTTCATGAAAGCTTTTACATTTACTGATCTCAACACCTGCTGTCTGGTAGCGCTTTACTCTGGCGCACAGGAAGTGATGCGATTTACTTCTCCGACAGCGGTTTGTTCGGAATAAACAAGAAGAAGAAGAAGAACTGGGTAGTTAGCATGAGCAGTGATAGCCACCGTGGCTGAACAGACAGAGGAAAGAGCTGGAGCCACCTGCAGAAACTCAAACTGCATCAACAGAAAATCCAACAAAAAAGACAAAGTCACAGTCCCGCCCACTCTGTTTGATTGACAGGTGATCTCTGGGAAGAGCAGTGCAGCAACACCACAGCAAGGAGCGCTGAGCAACAAAGATGGAGACAAAATAAAATAAATAAAATAAAAACAAAATGAAAAAGATGGCTACTCAACAATCATGTATCAGGTATCAGTCACTGTTGTTCACCTCTGACATGATGGATATGATGCAGTTTGATTACATATAAATTGTAGAATTGATCAATGCTGCAATGGAAGCCCTTAACCTGAATTGATTTTAATGCAGCATTTTGATCAGATTCCACACAAGTATGCATGAATATATTTATTTATATTATAATAAAGCCTTATGTGCCCAGCTGAGATTGGGTATTTTACCACTTGAAACTGGATGGTATGTCAGTCTGGAATAAAGAAAAGCGAATTTGTTCAATGTGCTGTTTGACTGATACAGAAAATGAGTTTCACTTTGTTTTCTATTGCCCTTTTTACTGGGAACTGCGCAATACTTTGTTTAGTAAGATAAAATATTGATTTTGTAAATATGGATGATGCACAAAGATTGAGTTGGCTGTTCGCTTATGAAACATTTAGATTAGCTAGTTACCTGGAGAAAGCCTGGGAGATGAGAAAAAAAGCTCTTTATCAAGATAAACTGCAAGTTTGTAGCAGTTCTTTTCAGTGAATTGTTCATTTGAAACCTATCATTTCAAATATGTTATTTATTTATTTATGTAGTTATTTATTTATTTTTTGCTCTTATATGTATCACCGGAAGATGTATGTTTTGTAAAATGGTGGTGTCCTGTAATCCCATGTGGGATGGGCCAGATGTTTTGCCTGACACAGAAATTAACTAACTAACAGAACTAACTAACTAAATAACTAACTAATTAACTAACTAACTAACTAACTAACTATCTAACTATATTATAATATTTATTTATTATAATTATTGTGGGTTTCAGTGCAGTTTTAGTATCCCACGGTCTAAATTCTGTTTAAGGGGGATTTTTTTTGGGGCATGAAAGTGGTTAAATATATTGAATATCGACACAGAATATCTGATATCATCAGCTTCACTATCGGCCTTCAAAAACCCATACTGACCAAATCCTAGTTTGAACACTGTTACAAACTCCTGGCGAGCTCAGTGGAGAAGGATATTACTGTAATATATAGGATATTAATCATTTTTGCTTTCCTACCCTTTTCTCCCTGGCTCTTTCCTTTGCACTTGAAGAAAAAAATCTCCATCTACAGTCTGGCTGCTGTGGGCTTTGACCTTTGCACTCTTTACTTTTGCCTGCGATGTTTGCCAAAACTTGTGAAGTGAAGCTTATTCTTCCCCCAGCTCCGCTCGCTATAAGTCACTCCGGATGTGTGTGTCAGCTTAAAATGTAAATGTAAATGTGTGTCTGCTTTTGTCAGCACTGTAAGGGATTTACTCTAATTCAGCATGATATACAGGCCTCATTTTTTTTGCCTGAAAGTGTCACTCACACGCCTCTTTGGCTCCGAACCCTCACTTTGTGCGCGTACAGTCTTCACTCCCTTAATGTTAAAAACCGACGCGTTTCAGCTGTAATAGCCTTTGTCAGGGTTCTTACTGCTACAGCCCAAACTGAACCGAGACCGCAGCTGAATTATTTCCCTTTTTTTTTTTTCCGCTTCACTTTGATTCATGCA
>NW_027279049.1:55000-87500 GCF_046629955.1 Centroberyx affinis | reverse complement strand
AGTTTCACAGCAGTTTGAATGGGGCACAGAAAATGGGGCCTAAGCTGAGTTGGAGCCAGTCCTTTATACTGCAGACAAAACAGAGCCACATTTTAGATTTTACATTCCAGGAAATTTGGCTGCCATTCTTATCCAGACTGACTTATAATTGGTGCAACAGTAGAAACAGCTTCACTATATAGCTACTATTACACTCCATTAATAGGATAAAAGCCACAGCACCCAGACAGTATATGAAACAGACAGTATGTTTTCATATCACTACTATGCACCAGTGTTGGGGAAACTGCTTTGAAAGTATAGACAAGCTACCAGTTACTTTGCACTGGAAGAAGTTGAAGTACAGCAAAGCTAACCTCAAGAGAAATATAGCACTGTCATTTGGAAAAGTAGTTCAATAGTACATTTTTTGGGGGGAAAGGAGCTTGGTTTAAACACAGTAAAGAAGTGATGACTGGATGTATGGCTGCCAAGAAACTGGAAAAAATGCACATCAATTAAAAGTAAAGTGTCTGGCTGCAAACTTTCTTAGAGACACTCATGATGGAAAAAGCAGCCGCCAATTTAAGAAAGATGAACAAGGAAGAACAGTCAATATGGAGAACTATTTTTGACATGGGGAGGAATGTTCCCACGTTCCCTAGAATTGTAAATTAGCTTCTCCTATAGCCTACTATCATGTCTGTGAACAGAGAGAGAGAGAGAGAGAGAGAGAGAGAGAGAGAGAGAGAGAGAGAGCGAGAGAGAGAGAGAGAGAGAGAGAGAGCGAGAGAGAGAGAGAAAGTGAGAGCTGTTCCAGAGACTGGTCTATGAGGACATCAGTTCTGTCGATATTGTTGCAGTTCCTACTGGTCCTATAGAGGTCATAAAACCCCTTTAACCTAAACAAACAGTTGGTTTTTAGCTTTGTTAGCTAGCTAACTAGCCAGCAGTGAAATTTAACAAAGTAACAGATGATAATGTTATCATGCGATGATTCGCCATTACTAACCATAGACAGAAAAAAGAGACGAAAAAAGATGGACGTAGTGAGTGTGACATCATCCACTGGCTTCTCAAGGGACGTTTTGAAGCCTGGAGATTGTGTTTACGGTCGCTGCCATGTTGACATTTTTTGGAGCCACAACAGCCAAAGCGAGGCGAAGGGTCGTCCACAAGGCCGCAGCACCGCCTGCTATTGGCCCAGAATCGGCGACCTGTCGATCACTGGACAGGTGACCTGTCAATCACTAGGAAAACAACCCGGTTTTATATCCATTATATCCTGTTAATGACACAACTATTTTGAAAATCGGTATAAGGACACACATTAGAAGAAGTGAAATTAGCTACTGAGACCATGACCTCTTCTCGAAAAAATTTATTGACTTTATATTAGAAGAACTGCTGCTGCCGCCACTGGCTTCAAAGTTCACCCATGGTTTTGGCCACTTGCCACTAACACTAGCTTCTTCTAGAAACGTTAGCTAGTGCGCAAATCAGATGTGTTCACAACAAGACCGTGATGCTTAGCCGATATTATCTAAACACCGAATCGATCAGTTCCCAGCCAAAAACAGCACAGAAATGAACCGTGTCTTGTTCAATTCTTTTGAGACGGCCAAGTCGTCACTGTTGTTCCAGAGCTGAGGACCTCCAATATGGCCGCCAGGGGGTGCATAACATCACCTGACAGCCCACTATATACAAACTCATGTAAATCCACATAGCACCACATTCCACATGTAGAAGTAAAGGGACAGTCTGTGAGGTTTGTAACCCTAAACCCCAATTCCCACCCGACCCCCAAGCCTTCACCCTCCTCACCCCACACACACACACACACACACACACACACACACTCACACACACACCCATGCCATGCTGACCCTCTCCTTGTATTCATATCCTGGCTCTGCCTTCAGGCTACAGCTCGCTCCCATTTCAACCAACACACAACTCTCAGCCAGAGAGAGCATGCTGTGTCTATGTGTGTGTGTGTGTGTGTGTGTGTGTGAGAGAGAGAGAGAGAGAGAGTGTCAGCATTGTCTGTGTTTACACGCATGCATGCATACATATCTGTCATTGTTGTGTTGTGTGTGCCGTGCGCATATGTTTGCCATTTCTGAAAAGGCAGCAAAGGGCAAAGTGTGGATGGGAGAGAAAAAGAAAAGGTGTTTGCGTGAGAGAGAGAGAAAAGAGCAAGGAAGTGTGTGTATGTGTGTGTGTTTGTGAGAGGGAGAGGGAGAGAGAGAGAGAGAGAGAGAGAGAGAACCACAGAGAGAGACAGAGAAAGAGCAAGAGAGTGTGAGAGAGAAGAATGAAGAAAGTGATAATAATATCCTCTATAGTTGGGTTTCCATACAAGCATTTTCTTCGAATTATGATGTATTGCACAAGGAAAATTAAATGAAAACATTTTTTTTTTTGTGTTATTATTTGCTTCAACCCAGTGGATGGAAACACACCTCGCATTTCACAAGTTGCATTTCATTTTTTTAATGATATTTCAAAAGTTTGCGTAAAAATTTGCTTGACACAATAGAAACAGCTTGTGAAAGAAAGGAAGGAGTGGAGAGAAGTGAGACAGAGAGACACAGACCATATTCTAATTGCATTTGATTTGTATATTTACTGGAGTTTGCTATTTGAATGTTTCCGCTTTCTATTTATTCTTTAATAGAGAAACTTTAGCTGCATGCATGTGGAACTGTAGAACTGCTGAGAGTCATTCTGCAGGGGGGCTGGAAACACTGCAACCCAGATCCGTCATTAACATGGTACTGCAGCATGCACACACACACACACACACACACACACACACACACACACACACACACACACACGGCAGGTATTGGCTGTTATTATTCCTGTTACTGTCCACACAGTGATGAAACGGGGGGAGCAGCACTATGGATCGGTCTCCCTCCACTCGTTTGTTAATTTGTTCGTCTGTCAGGCCTGATATCTCTCACACTGCTGATTGGATTTTGATGGAACTAATTGACCAAAGAAGGGCGCCGCAGTGTTTGCTCATTCGTCCGTGTGTTGCACGCCACTGATCAGGTTTTGATCAAACTCGGGGAAATGATGACGATGCGTCTCGCTACAAGCAAACAAACATACAGGGAGAAATTGATTTCAAAAGTAGCTTTCCCCAGTAAAGCTACTTTTAAACAGTAATAAGTTCTACATTACAAATTTACTCTTAATTGGATGTAACATGTTAGAGCAGTGATTCTCAAACTTTTTCATATCAAGGACCCCTAATTTAGTCCACACTTGATGAGATTTTGTCTCTTGAACCCAAATCCGAGATTGTCTTTATTGTTAGATATGATTTTGTCCAGAATTCCACGACTATATGCATTGCAGGTAGAGAGATAACAGTGAAATCTATGATCAAAATTGTCATTCTTCTACATTCTCTAATTTAATTCTTGTAAATGAAATAATGCTGAAGTTTAACAACTCAGAAATTTGCTGGGGACCCTCCGGAACCCCCTGAAGGACCCCTGGTGGTCCCCGGACTCCATGTTGAGAACCACTGTTTTAGAGTACGTCAAAAACATGCTGTAGCAATGTGGCTTGTGCTGCCAAGTGTGTTATCCAACATTGTTTTAAAACGCTAAAATGTGAGACTATTGCTCTGTTTTTACAACAGAAAGCCAATCTCATTTATATCAAGCATGTACAGATTTGGCTTTTTCAATTAGCACCATGTTGCCTGATCGAGATGCCACGGCATTTTCATTTTTTTTCTACTTTTTTTTATTTGCGGTAACAAAATTGAAACTATATTAAAGAAAAAATCAAATTAACAATGTTCCCATTTTAAACGCACTGTATGTAATTTCTGCCGCTAGGGGTCTCTCAAGCAAAACAATAACAAAAGACGTAGTTTGATGACGTCGTGAAGTAGCAAGGGATCATGGGAGTTTTTTTTACGGGGACAGCTTGGGTGACAGAACGCACAGCAAACGGGAATGAATAATCATGATCCGTCACAAGTGAGCGATAAAAACAATAGAATGAAAAAAACAACAGAGCGGCTAGAGCGGCTAGCTAGCTAGTTGGCCGACTTCCTTCCTCACTCTCTGACGGATCATCTGGTGTTTCCCGTGTTTCCCCGGAAGTTAGGGGGTAAAGGGGATATGACGCCATGACAGGAAGTTACGGATTTCTCTGGGTTTGAACATTGTTGGAAACATTTGGGATAATGTAAGTACACAACTCAAAAAAATATATAACATAGGTCTAGTCGTTTTTAGATATTTTAATGCGGAAATGTTACATATTATACCTTTATACCATGGTCTGGTTGAATACTCGATTCTGATTGGCTGCAGGGTGTCCATTAATTCCTGATAATGGACACCTACTAAGTAGTTCCAGTGAAACTGTCTGTTCACCGTTCTAAATTAATGCGCTGGCTACGTAGCATCAACCTGTATCTAAAATGAGTAAACATAGCATAGTGCCTCATCCTCTGAACGCCACAGGATGGCGACACAAGCTGCAAGAAGTACACTGCCCCTCTGAACTTACTGATACTTTGCATCACATACGGTAAGTGATCATCTCACATCCCATTCACTATTCAACTCGCTACTTCAGGCTGCGGCCGACAGTACACATGGCCTATCTCATTTGTTCGTGAAAATCTTGATATTGATTTGTGGACAATGACATGGCTGGATAGCTAGCTAGTCTTGTTGTTAAACATACTGTCAAATTATATTTACTGTTTGTCAACCATACGCAATGTTATTGACTTTGAATCTTGCTAGCATAACGTTAGCTTTCTGGCTCATAGCTGAGCCAAAGGGTTCTATGAGCTGAGCGGACTAGAAATATCTCCTGCTGCCAAGTCGTATCTATGGTTCATCCTATTTGCTGGAGTAGTAAACAACGTTTCCATTGCATAAGAACCTTATGGGATGGTAATGATTGTTCCAGGTATTAGTCAAACCCTCAGGTGTTACCAGGGAAACTGAGTTATGGCTTGTGAAAAACTTTAGATTTTAATTACAAAACGCATGAAAATATAAATTAATGGTCTTAATTTTTTTTTCTTTGGCAAGTGACCATGGTATAAGCGGGATAATGCCCGACGAGGAGTCCACAATCAGGAATTAATGGACTCCACTGCGCGTCGGACGGTTCTGGCCTCCCTGTCGTCCATTAATTCCTGATAATGGACACCTCATCGGGCATTATCCCTTACTTAACGGAGTAAAAGGATTGAAAAATGTTAAGTTACTAGTTACCACAAAAAAGTAATCTGAGTACCGTAACATATGACACTGCTCACCACCGCATTCTAGCATTTTCAGTTTCATTTTGAATTACACCGATCGCTCCACAACCACAGGTCAAAATAAGGTGAACCGCTTGTCTCTGATTGGCCGCGAGGGCGACTGCATCGCTCATGCGGGACGACGTGTTCGCCGCTGCCTTGTTTACTCTGACGCTTCGTGTAACGTTCGTCCGTGTGACGTTCACGCCACTGAACCGAACTGACAGAGACAAAGACGAGAGCAGAGAGAGAGAGGGAGAGAGAGGAGAAAGAGACAGAGTGACAGACAGGAGACGGAGAGAGAGAGAGAGAGAGAGAGAGAAGGAGGACACACAGGACACGGAGATCAGGAGCCGCTCGGCCCGGTCCGCTCACTGTTTGCTGTCAATAGTTGCTCAGTGATTTCCCAGAGTCCCCTCTGCTCCAAACACTGCTTTCATTTTCTCTCTCAAACTCTTCCAGCAGAACAGAGGAGCAGCGTGACGCCGACCGCTGAGATGCTGAGCAAACCATGCAGTTATTGGAAATCACACACACACACACACACACACACACACACACACACACACACACACACACACACACACACACACACACACACACACACACACACACACACACACAAGCTCGTCCAGGGACAATTACGACACAGACATAAACACATATCCACATACACACATACACATATGGTCGCACACAAAGACACACTGCTCAAATTTACTCTCACACAAACTCACACACACACACACACAGACATACTCATGCAGAAACTCATGCAGGGACAATTACCAACACACATACACACACACACACACACACGCACAGACATACTCCCACACAAACTCATACAGGGACAAGTACCAACACACACACACACACACACACACACAGACACTGCACAGATTTACTCTCACACAAACGCACACAGAGTTGCACATGTGCACACACAGTTATACACACACACACATACACACACACACACACACACATATACACACAAATATACTCACGCAAACTCATGCAGGGACAATTGCCTGCACACATACACAGAAACACACACACACACACACACATACACAGAAACACACACACATACACACATTTGAGTCATTTATTTATGTATACATCAATATGAGGGAAGACATAAACAAGAAGACGTAAACATGGCAGATGAAATCAGAAAATTTCCAGGACCTGGACAATACCTAGGGGATCTCAATGCTCACACACACACACACACACAGAGAGTAGAGGTGCAGTATTAAAGCTCAGCTTAGTAAAGGAAAGCACGGCATAATCAGCACACTGCAACCAACCTGATTAGGCTGCTGTGGACTTCAAACAACTGGGTTATGTTTGTTTGACTGTTTCCGGAAAATAGGCAGGAGAGATACACAAGCGTACAAACACTATGTACATGCATGCACACACACACACACACACACAGACACACACACACTCCCAGCAACCCCTCCCCTCTCTTCCTATCTGTTTTCCCCTGCAGCTCTCTCTCCCTCTCGCTGTCTCTCTAATTGACTTCTGCTTTCTTACATTTCATTTCATCTCTTATTTCAATTTTATTTCCCCATTTTTTATGATCCCCTCTGTCTTCAATTATTCATCCTTCTCTCTCTCTCTCTCTCTCTCTCTGTGTTTTCTTCCTCCACCTTTCTCTCTCTCTCTCTCTGATTTCTTTCCATCTGGTCTTGGCCATGTTTAATTCACCTCTTCATTTGGGGGCTGCTCTTTGCCGTTAATTGGTTTTTAAGAGGGGTAAATACACACACATGTATGCACATGTGGAGGCACACACACACACACACACACACACACACACACACACACACACACCCCCTCCCCTCCCTCCGCTGTTAAAGCACACTGTACATGTCTGCTAGCATTAGCATCACCAAATGAGCACGGAGTGAAAAAGCATGTGAGAAGAGGAGGGCAATTGTGTGTGAGTGAGGGGAGGGGGAGCTTGTTTGTGTGTGCTTGTGTGTGCATGTGTGTGTGTGTGTGTGTATCTGTGTGTGTGTGTGTTTGCATGTGAGAGCGAGTGCCTATGAGTATTTGAGTGAGCATGTCAACGTTGTGAATGTTGCATCCAATAAAAATTAGAAGAGCAAGTGCATGGATGTGTGTCTGCCTGTGTGTGTGTTTGTGTTTGTGTGTGTGTGTCCGTGTGTGTGTGTGTGTGTGTCATATTCAGGGATGTAGTAAAGGGTAAAGCCACCTAAAATCAGTTTACCCACCGTTGACCCAGCTTTTTTCTTAGTACACATCACAATAAGTAGGATGAAACTCATGTAAATTATATGAGAATTGTGTCTTTTAAGGGATTAAAGTAGATTTTTTTTGTTCTTATTAATGGTTGTGATGTCTTAGGATGATCACCGACTGGAGGCTGCACAGTTTACCCACCATTTTATTTACCACTACATCACTGCATACATGAGTGTTTGTGTCAGCAGCTGAGTGACTTAATGAATGTGCTTGTTTTAGAGAAAACTAGAGCAAATGTGTGTCTGTGTGTGTTAAAGAGAACTCAGATAAAGTGCTTACAGTGCGTGAACGAGAGAGTGACTTGCAAGTGTCTAGTGTGTGTGTGTGTGTGTGTGTGTGTGTGTGTGTGTGCTTGCAGGCTGAATGAATGTGCAGACTACATGCGTATATACTCCCTGCATTCCCAGACACGGTGCAGCCACATCATTAGCCACATCCTCTGACTCCAACCTGGACGTCGGATCAGAGGAATGGAATTAAGTTGGGAGCAGATTAGTCATTATCCAAATAACGACCTCGCTCAGCGATGGCCGTGAGATTTCCCCTTCAATAAGAATTGGTGATGTGAACTCCACTGAGGCAGAGGAGATGAAATTCTGCTCTGAAGTGAAACGGTGAAAAAGAAAGAGAAGCCCGTTGTAACCTCACAGCAGCAAGCAGCTTCGCAACAAGAGGAGAGATTCAGCTGAAGATGAAGACGCTTTAATCATGATGATGGGAGAGAAAGGGGCTGAGCTGAAGGGAAAAGTCAAAACTCCCTCTGCTACAAATTAATTTTTCTTGATGTTTTATCTAATTGTTAATATGTTATAGTGGTTTTAACTGAATATTCGTGGAGTTATACTGAAGTAATTCAGCATTAACAATAGCTGGGGTTCGATCCAAGTATTGTATTCCCATTAGAGAAGCTGAATGGAAACGGCAAGTTTTTCCGCTCACTTGAGGAGGCAAAGTTTGTTGCTGATAAAAGAAATTTTGTGATAATAGTGATGAAAATGGATTTGTTGAATAGATAATGACCTACACGTTGTATGATAGGCCCATAAATGGCTCAATCCTATTGTAAAAGCAGTCAAAAGTGGGTTTGGATATTCTGAAATATCTGTAAAATAGTCTCCATGGTGGTTTTATGGCAACTGGTTAGTATGAAATATCACCTATATTATGTGAAATGAAAGATCAATAACAGCTTGCCCAATACAAATCAATTCTTGACAGACTTTCTGTGTAGAAATTCTATTTATTCACTTCAACCTATAGCGGATGGAAACACACCTAATTTTTCAAAATTCACTTCAAATTTCCTTTACAGTTGGATAAAAGACAAGGTATCGGCTGACGTTTTTCTTACAGTTTCTGTCTCTCTCTCTGTCTATGTGTGCTCATCTCCTCTCCCAGTCGGCTCACCTGCCTCTCATCAGCTCACCTGCCTGCAGTATATATATCTACCCCGGCTCTTCAACCGTTCTTCGCCAGATTGTTGTTTCAACCTCAGCGGTAGATACGCTTCAAGGCCAAATCTAGTTAAGAGCTCCCAGCGACTTTTGTCTCTTCGTGTTTCCTGTGACTAACCAGCCTCTCTTGTGCCCCCAGGATCATCACCCGCCTGCCTGTCTTCCTGCCTGCCTGCTAGCAACCTCCTAGCCTCCAAGCTACACCTGCCTGCCACGCTGCTTCCCCTCATCCCACGCTCACGCCAAGCCCCGCTCCTCCTCATCCTCACTCCCCCTTGCAGAACACCGGATTCCCCGTTCCCTGCCATCAGCCCCTCACCCAGATCCTCCCTTACAAATAAAACCTTTCCTTGCCAACACCGCCCTGTCCGTGTCCTGCGTTTGGGTCCCTCCTGTGTTCAGAACTGTGACGCCCCTCCCACTCTCCTGGGGTGCATCCCAAGTCTCTTAAATTGCATCCACGTTTCCCTCACTTGCGTCTTTTCCTTGCGCCTTAGTCCCTCCCACCGAGGATGCATGGAGAGATGCAAGGAAACCATGCAAGGAGAGAGGAAACGAGGAAATATGTTTTTAGAGAAATGAGACGTCCTTTCCTCTGAAGCGTCATGTGAAGGAAAAGACGCAAGTGAGGGAAACGTGGATGCAATTTAAGAGACTTGGGATGCACCCTAAGAGACTTGGGATGCACCCCTGCTTTGCTTGCTGTGCATGTTTGTCTGTCCTGCAGGAGCCTGGTGGGCGGGGTCGTCATCAGTGCCAATGGAGCGCACCTGGGCCCGGTGAACTCCTCGGGCTTTAAAAGCCTTCAGACCATTCAGTGTCTCCCTCCCTCCCTCCTTCCTCACCTATGCACACCTTTTGTTCTGTTCTTTTAGTTTGTGTTGTTTGTTTTCCCCTTGGATTTAGTTAATAAACCATTGTTTTAACTTTTACTTTGGCGTATGGCTCCCTCGCTGTTACTTCCTTGAGCCGGGTTGTAGCAATAACACAACAGAGCTGCAGTGAGAGAGTCTGAAGGCTTTGCCAAGCTCTGAACTTCACAGCAGAGCAACATTCAACATTCATCATTTCTCCTCTGGTGTAAGTGCAAGATACTACAGCGACAACAGACTTTGAAGATCCGATCTCGCTATTCCAAAGAATGTAAAATATCAAAAAGCCCTTTCAGGTCTGTGTGTGCTAATTTGGGCTCTGTCACATATGTTTAAGATCTGGGATGTGGAGATGTGGTTTAGGGAAACCTGGCATTCCCTGCTTCATGTAGGATATTATAGCGGAGAGCTGTAAATGATTGTTCTGGCTGTATCAGCCACTTAGTTGGAAACTCTGCATTCCCGAAATAACTTCAGTATCTGAGCAGCGTATTTATGTAATACTTGAAAGCAATAATTTTGATTGTATGAGCCTGGCAGCCAGTCTGTCTTTCAGATCGGGAACGCAGCATTCCCCGGATAATTTTAGATATTACTGAGAGTTACAATAAAAATTCTTCTTCTATTAGTCTGCCAAGTCAAGCGAAATGAAGTCAAATTTGAACAGAGAGCACTTTTTAAAGTGGTGATCCTCAAAATTACTGTGTTCTCTTTTTTTAAAATTTTGTCTCCATCTTTGGTGCTAAGTGCTCATCAACCATTCCCACAGATCACCTGTCAATCAAACAGTGTGGGCGGAGCTTGGGTTTTCTGTTGATGAAGTTTGAGTTTCTTCTTCTGTTTATTCCAAGCTTCAGAGTTTGTTTGTTTTTTCCCAGGAAAGAGCTACCAGACTCCAGCAAACAGAAAAGCTTTCATGAACCGGATATAGGTGAAATCAAAACGGACATTTATTCATATGAAAATGTCATGGATTGTGACTTTAACCAAACCGGCTGGTCATAAACCAAGGACATAAACAGACAAATACAGCAAGTGACTGTCGCTCAGTCCGTCTCTCCGTCCGTCTTTCTGTCTTTTTTCGTTTGTTTGTCTCTTCCCTGTCTGATTCGATTTGTTTCTAACTGTGGATCACTCTGTCTCTCTCTGCCTTTCTCTTTCCCTCTGTCACTCTCTTTCCGCTCATCCTTTTTTCAGTCTGTAGGCGTGTCTGTCGGTCTGTGTCAATCACTTCATGCTGCCACTGTGTGTGTGTGTGTGTGTGTGTGTGTGTGTGTGTGTGTGTGTGTGTGTACATGTACTCATCTCCCACTGTCTTCATCTGCCCCTATCTATCATTTCGCCCTCTCCATCTCTTGTCTCCTCTCTCTTATCTTTCCCCCGTCTCACTGTCAATCTGTCCATTTCAATCCGTCTGCGTCTGTTTATCTGTTTATCTCGATCTGTTTCGGCCCTCTTTTCTCTTCTTGGACTTGTCGCCGTGTTACATGCACACACACACGCACATGTATACACACACACACACACACACACACGCACACACACACCAGCCCTCCTTCTCTGGGCTCCGCGGGGACATGTAAGTGGGACAAGGGGGGAGAAAACAAACAGAACTTCAATCTAGGCTTTTCACTCTTTCCTCCTCCTCCTCCCATCCAACCCCCCCAAACCTACCACTACCCTGACCCCCCCCACCCCCCCTCCCATACACACACACACACACACACTATTCCTCCTCCTCCTCCTTCCCTTCCTCATCCCCTCCTCCTCCTCCTCTTCCTTCTCTGATGCCCGTCCATCCCCAAGGCCTAGTAGCCTCTATTTGGTAGACACACACACACACACACACACACACACACACACACACACACACACAGCCACTGGTACATGTACTCACTCACACATACATATACACATACGGAGAGTGAGAGAGAGGCGTAATTATGCAAAAACTTGCAAACACACAAACACACACACTCTTCTAAATTGCTAATTGGCTTGTTGACAGTGAAATATTTAAAGTGAAACATGAATTATATAGAGAGACATCGATTGTATATTTGCTGTGTGAATAAAACATGAACGTCCCATGTCTTCTCTCTCTCTCTCTCTCTCTCCCTCTGCTCCCATCTTCCCTGCAGCCATCCTGCACCCGTCCCACACCGGTCCCACACCGGTCCCACACCCGTCCCACACCGGTCCTGCACCCGTCCTGCAGACCGTTGTGCCTCAGTCCATTCACACATTCATACATCACAAGCTCACTGCTGATCCCACTCACATTAAGCCTCTCTCTCTCTGTATTTTGCAGTCTTGTCTCTTCTTCTTTCTTTCTTTCTTTCGTTCTTTCTTTCTTTCTTTCTTTCTTTCTTTCACCCTCTTATCCTCTGTCTCTGTCTTGGCTCTCTATTTTGTCTTTTTCAGTCTTGTCTCTCCCTCTTTCTCTTTCTTTCTGTCTCTCACTTTCTCTATCTCTCTTTTTCCCTCTTTCTCTCAAATTTCTGCTTTGCTCTTTATCTCTCTTTCTCTTTCCCTCTCTGTTGTCTTCCTCTCTATCTTTCACTCAATTTCTTTCTTTCTTTCTTTTTCTTCCTTCCTTCCCGCCATCTCCCCTCTGACTATTCTCTCTATGAAACTCTTCCTCTCTCTTCTCTTCCTCACTCTCTCATTTGCTCTATATTCCTTTTTCTGTCTCATCTCTTTCTCCCCCTCTCTCTCGCTTTCTCTCTACCTCTCTCTCCCTCCTAACCCCCCTCCCTTTTCCATCTCTCTCCTGACTACTCACTCTCTCTTTTCCCTCCGTCTCCCTCTTCTCTCTCTCTCTCTCTCTGTTTTCTCTCTCTCTGCCTCCCTCATTTCTCTGGAACAACTTTAATTAGCCAGTAGCCTGAGGTCAACCTCTGCTCCTCCGCATTAGCACACTGTGTATGACACACACACGCATACACACACACACACACACACACACACACACACACGCACACACGCACACACACACGTTTGCCCTCATCTGCCCCCCCCCCCCCCCCCCCCCCCACCACCACCACATATGAAAATGTGTGTGTTGTGACAAACAGAATTGATTTCCCCAGTTTATCCCAAAAGCAGATAAATGCACTAATTCCCCCTTTAGTGTTCAGTGTGTTAAAGTTTGGAAAACAACATCATCTCCCATGATGCCGAGCGCAAAAATGACATGGAGTGTGTGTGTGTGTGTGCGCGTATGTATCATCAGTAAGTGTGAGTACTGAATGTATGAATAGAAGTATTTAAGTGTCTGTAGTGTATGCATGCATGTATGTGTGTGTGTGTATGTATGCAGGTAGCTATGTACTGTAGGAGTGTGTACTGTGTGTACTGTAAGTATGTGGGTGGTGTGTACTGTATGTATAAGTGTGTGTACTTAAAATGAGTGTGTACACTGTACTGTAAGTATGAGTGTGTGTACTATAAGTGTGTTCTCGTGTATGTGAGTGTGTAGTACTGCATGTGAATGTGTTGTACTGCATGTATAAGTGTGTGTACTTTATGGGAGTGTGTATACTGTATGTTTGATGTATATATATGTGTGTGTGTGTGTGTGTGTGTGTGTGTCCTCCCCAGACCCCTGGAGGTTCCTGCGACATGCGACAGAAGCAGTGACACAGAAAAGATGCTTCAATTTCATTTCGCGTCTTATACACACACACACACACACACACACACACACACACACACACACTCAATCCCCACCCCACCAACAAAAAACATATAAATCCCGGACTTCTCCTTCGATTTGATGAATTTTTCATTTGGGTTTTTACTCTAAAATCATCAGCGGGAGAAATCGTGTTTTTGTGAGCGACTGTGCTGCCGGGCGGAGGGAAATGAAGGCGATCTCCGTGGAATTGGACCAGAGGACTTTCTTTTAAAGGAGCTTTTTACTCCCAGATGTGGAGCTGTGGAATGGGATGAGTGTGTGTGTGACAGTGTGTTTGTGTGTGTTTTGTGTGCATGCATTTGTGTGTGTGTGTGTGTGTGTAATGTATGTATATGTGTTTGTGGGCGTGCTTGTGTTTCTATGTGTGTATCTGTGTGTTTGTGTGTTCATGTTACTGTAATACCCGTATCTGTATTTGTTTGTCTATTTGTTTGTCAGTTTGCGTGCGTGCATCCGTGTTTGTGCAAGTTTGTGTGTGTGTGTGTGTGTGTGTGTGTGTGTGTGTGTGAGACAGGGCAGAAGGCTTTTCATTAGCTGAAGTAGGAGGAGGTGGAGGAGGAGGAGGAGGAGGAGGATGAGGAGGGTGATCACAGTCACAGGACTATCAGCAGAGCAGCAGCACCTCAGACCGACCACACACACATACACGTGCACACACACACACACACACACACACTATCTGTCTCTCTCTCACACACACACACACACACAGGCACACTGACAACAACACTAGGGAGAATATAAGAGCTTGAAGGAGATGCATGAGGCAGCATGTGTGCCTGTGAGTGTGTGTGTGTGTGTGTGTGTGTGTGTGTGTGTGTGTACATGTCTGGGTGGGTGCGTACATGAGCTAGAGAGAGAGAAAGAGAGACAGAACAGCACAACACAGTAAAAGTGTACAGTACACAATACATCTATTGTTTGTGAGCATATGTGCATGAGTTCAGTACAGTTCAGTACATTATAACTGTTGTGTGTGTCTGTGTGTGTGTGTGTGTGTGTGTGTGTGTGTGTGTGTGTGTGTGTGCATGTATACTTATTAACAGTGCTTTCACCTTATTCTACTTTTTATTTTGTTAATTTGTGCCAACAATAGTAACAACATTCTAATTTTAAAAAGTAGCCTAACTAATGCAATAAAAATTGAAAAACTAATACGTGAAGTTACTAGTTACTGCAAAAAAGTAATCTGAGTACTCTAGCACTTTACAAAGTGACACGTTAACCCCATTGCTGCTTTTTAGTGCATTAAATGTATGTGCTCACATGCCTCTGTCTGTGTTTGTACTGCATCTATTCATCTCATTTCACAATACACCTTCAATACACCTTTCTCTAACACCCACACAAACCCATCCCAGTGGAACCAGCAACCCCCCTTCACACACACACACACACACACACACACATACACTCCTGGATATCAAACACACACAGATATGAATCACAAACAGCTCACTTCCTCTCCCAGCCTGAATGAGCGTCACGCTTCGATCACAAACATCACAATAAAGACAAGTTGTTGTTGTTTTTTTTTCCGCTTTGCAACAAAACACACATTCGCAAAAAATCAACTGTTGACGTCCTCTGGGGACGCGGCAGCAGTTGAGAGCGAGGCTTGTGTATCGTTTACAGCGGTACAGCGACTTCCACACAACAGTTTGACAGACAGTGGGAGACGCAGTAAGGCCCGGTGCGATGAAACCAGGCTGTCTGCCGGCTTCAGGAAGACGCATTTAACACTTTTATTAATGCCGCCTGGAATTAGATTTAAGATCAATTTCTGATTAAATGACAGCTAATGACAGTTCTGAGACTATATATGAGCAGTATAAGAAAAAGGACAATAGAAATTAAATGTTTAGGGCAGTGATTCTCAACCTTTTTCATATCAAGGACTCCTAATTTAGTCCACATTAGGGCCACGGACCCCCATTTGATAGATTTTGTCTCTCGGACCAAAATCTGAGAATATTTTTATTGTCAGATATGATTTTGTCTAGAATTCCATGACTATCTGTATTGTAGGTAGAGAGATAATAGTGAAACTATGACCAAAATAATCATTCTTCTACATTGTCTAATTGTGTTAACTTGAAAAATGAAACAATGCTGAAGTTGAACAATTCATCAATTTGCTGGGGACCCCCTGGAACCCCCTCAAGGACCCCTGGTGGTCCCCGGACACCACGTTGAGAACCACTGGTCTAGGGACATTATCTCCATCATGTTTTGGCATGTTGTATTAACCCTGCCCAGTATTAATCTAAGAGTGGACATGCATGTGGGTTGGACTTCATGTGTCCAACTGCAAGTGCAACTAATATAACACAACATAAGAAAATAAAACCCAGACTCCTGCTGGTCTCATTCACATCTTTTGGTCAAACTAGCATGAGTCTTATTTTGTCTGCCTTACTTTCTCTAACTCTGCCTTGACTACATATCACTGAATGTGAAGAATCATTAATCGTTTATATCATAATATCATTTACAGTCAACCTGTCCAGGTTGCCTTCTGCCCAGTGCATGCTGGGATAGATTCCAGCACCCCCATGACCCTGAATAGGAATAAGCGGGTATGGAAAATGAATGAATGAATGAATGAATTAAATGAATATTTTATAGTCACCTATGACACCATCTGATTTTAGAGTTGCATCAAAATGAAACTTCCCAGTCAAAAGTTTGGACCCACCTGATTGAATGTACTGTGTTTTTCATTAACTTAAAGCCATTTTGATCTAAAGGCTTCTGCTTAAATGCTTGAAATGTGTTTCTTAGACAAATATAAATAGTGGAGTTGATGCCTATGTGTGAATTTCTTTCCAAAGCCTTTTCCTTTCCATCAAGGCAAAGGGTGGCTACTTAAAATAATCTAAAATATAAGATAGTTTTGATTTTTTTGGTCACTGCATAATTCCATTGGTGTTATTTAATAGCTTTGATGTCTTTACTATTGTTCTGAATGTGGAAAATAGTAAAAATATAGAAAAATGGGGTGTGTCCAAACTTTTGACTGGTAGTGAACGTGTGCAAAATATGGTGGAAGAATACGACCTCTATACTGTTTTTAAGACATTTTAATACTTTTTAAGGCTTTAAATTGACATAATTCAAGACTTTTTCAGACTTTTTAAAGACCTGCTGACCCGTGCTAAAAATGTTTGCCTTCACAGTGTTGCAAGACACTGTGGATGAAAGTGTCCATGGCATCTGTTCAAGGCTTGCCCAAGTTCCATACTGACTCATCTGAGCCTGAGTCCTATTAGGAAATTGTTAGCGGGTTACAAACTGCAATGGAAAATCCCCTTTCTCCTTTTCTTCAGAAGGAATGAAGATGTTATCAATGCCACTGCTGAAAAAAAAAAAAAAAAAAACACAAGCTGACACAGGTAAACATAATGTAACGTAATGTGTTTTCAGTTTGGAGCAACGTGAGAGAAATGGACACAAACTAAAGTTGTATATAAAAACAAACAGGTTTTCAGTGCTTGGTCAAGCTGCTGAGTCAGGATCTCCACAGCTTCAGAAAACCAGTGAAACACAACTAACAAAACTCATTTTCAATGCAGAAAAGACATGCACAGACATTTTGTCCCTCTGGTCTTTTCTGCATTGAAAATGAGTACAAATAGAAACATTTTGAAATGAAGTAAACCTGGGTATTGTTTTTCTGAGCTGGGTTTCCCTTATCCAGTAATTACCATTTTTTTACCGGTAAAATCTGTTGAAGTCCGACATATTTAAATCTCTCGGGGTCATAATGTCCGGTGAAAATAATTCCCTCTAAGCACAATTATTGGAACATTGTGCTCCTTGTTTTACTGAGACTGAGTTACAGCAACAGGTTGAGTTCTGCTCCCAGTCTATCTCCCGACCTGCTCCCAACGAGTAGCTTTGAGTCTCTTTAAGTAAAGTAATAATAAATATTGCATTGCATTACGTGAGTTGATTTAAGTGACATGAGACACAACTGGGGAGGATTTACTAAATTGTCTTGAATGTAGCATAATGTATTAACCAATCAAGGGCGATGTGTGTGTGCGTGAGGTGAAGGTAAGATGCCTTTGCAGTTTATTTTCATGACTTTTTGCTGGGCTGTGCTTCTTACATATTTACTGTGTTGTTTTTCTTGGTTGTCGGTTGCGTATTTAGCAATTGGCAATGTGTGATGATGGTTAACGGGACATGTACGTTGCATATTTTGGCATTGCGTAATGGTGAAAGCATATGGCTATTTGGCGACAAAATACAATGTCAGGAACAAAGTAAAGTGCAAATTTTAATAGTAGAAGATCCTATTTTTCTATTTTGCGTGGTAACGTTGTGTGTGTGTGTTTGAGAGAGATAGCGTTATGCACGTGTGTCTATTGACGGGACTTATTTTATTTGGAATATAATGTATAAGCAAAAGTAGCCTACTTTTCCAATAAAAAATATTATAAATCTACATGCCTTGATGATGTCATTCTTTATATAGCCTGCCTTTAAGCCCAATAAACACAGATAATATTTGACCGGAATTTCTCCCATTTGTTCGGGACATTGAAATCTTCCAGGACACCAACCTGTTTCTGAGTGCAGACCATTTTTGCCTAAGACTACGATGTTTTCCTAGTTTTCCCTGCTATATAATTTCAAAGATCTGGTCCCCTGAACTCACAGAGGAGCATGTAATCCCTCAAATTAAAGCGCCGTATCAATATATGTGATCATGATCTTGCACAGCGTTGAACAGTAACTCGAGCGTGTGCGTTGCCCCCGAACCAGACGCACGGACGTGTTGAACATGACACATCCTCTTTAAGAGCACAACGCGAACCACTGTTACGTCAGCTCCTATTATCCCAAAGCAAGGCTGTTGTAAAGCGCTGCAATTTTTCGAGGGCGAAATCAGGCCGGCGTGATGTAAGGCATCGCCGTGACAACTTAAGAACAAACGTGGAGGCCGGCAGAATGTTAAGTGCTGCCTTGTCTAACATTAACTCCATTTTCAAAGGTCAGGACCGCGGTTCAGGCAGTGATGAATCGGGCACTTCATTCCTTCGCTTATAAACCCTTCTCTCTCTGTCTTTATGTATGGCTGTCTAATCCCTACACCCCCCCCCCCCCCCCCCCCCCCTCTCCTCTACCTCTCCTCCTCCTCCATTTCCTGTATTTCTCTCTCATTTCTATCGTTTCTCTCCCCCCCCCCCCTCGCTCCGTTTCCTCTGCTGCCCTCCCCTCTCTCTCTGTGGTTTTCTCTGGCCACTAATGGAATGCATGGCATTTCCTCCCTCTCTCTCTCCCTCCACCTCCTCCTCTCTCTTTCTCTCTGTCTCTCTCTCTCTCTCTCTCCCTCTCTCTCCATCCTCCTCTCTCCAGCCCCCGCCTTCTGTAATGAAACGTAAACTTTGACATTTGTCAAATTAGTCCTCCCATCAACAATTCGCTGCGTCCGGGGGTGGAGGGTTTACTGTAGCGTGGCGTCTCCGGGCTGAAGCGCCACCCTCCGCGAGCCTCGACCCCTCACCCCACTCTCTCTCTCTCTCTCTCTCTCTCTCTCTCTTTCTCTCTCTCTCTCTCTCTTTTCATGTCGCTCTTTAGTTTGGTGTTTTCATTTGTCCCTTCATCCTGTTCTCTTTCTGTCTATCTCCCCCCCCTTACTTTCTTTCACCCATTCTTCTTTGTTGGTTCTTTCTCTTTTACTTTCTTTCCCCTTTCTTCCTCCCTTCTGTGTTGCTTCATAATCTCCTTTTTCTTCCTTCGCCCATTCTCTCTTTTCTCTCTCTCTCTCCCTTTAATTCAATTCTCTGTTCGCTGATAATCTGGTTTTCCTTCGTTCACCGAGCAACCCCGTCTCTCTCAATCTCTCTTTCATTCTCCTAGTTCATTGATAAGGTCTTTTACCCTTTCGCTCCTTCCACCCCCCCCCCCCCCTCCCCCCTCCATGTTTTCATATTCCAGTCCTCGCAGCTTGAATCAATAGCAGTTTCGCTGCTAATTCCACAGATCTACATCATTACCCAAACCCTCCAGCCTCGCTCCCTCCATCACCCCCTGCCTGCCTAACATGAATATTCAAATGTGTATTATAATGAAGTGGTTTTTCCAAATGCATTAGCAAGCGGAAGGGGGGGGGGGGAGGGTCGAGATTTTCACCGTTTTGAAAAGAAGTGACACGTACTTTCGCGAAGTGACTGATAGAAACGAAACTAAAACAAATGAAGCTGCTTCTTAAGGGACGATCGGTAACTCGGCTTCGTTTGGGAAACACTTTTATACTCTGGATTCTCCAGATTTGAGAGATACTAAATGATGGACTTTTCCCAAAATGGGAGTTATTAGCTTTTGGGTTACAACTCTAAATGTCGACTGCTGGAGAAGCAGAGCAAAATAGGGCCAAAATGTGCCATGGAGGGCTTAATGAAGTGCTTTTCCGAATGCATTAACAGGCAGAGGAGGGTTTCGTTTCAAAATGAGATTTTCACTGTTTAAAAAAAAGTGACACGTACTCTCGAAAAAAAATGATTGACAGCATGAAACTAAAACAAATGAGGATAGGAAACCTGGCAAAGTGATAACACGTGCATAGTCTGGATATTCTATATTCTAGAGATACTGAATGAGAGACTTCAGGTGGTGATTTGTTTCCCAAAATGGAGACATGAGCTTTTGGATTAAAACTCTTTAAATGCCCACTGCTGGAAAGAACAGAACAAAGTAGGTCCAGAATGTACATTGCTCTCTTTCTTCTCAGCCCCTTCTTTTTTTCTATCCTTACACATTTTCTGTCTCTCCGTCTATCCCTCTATTCATCCCTCGCTCTCCCCGGCAAATCCGAAAGTTGTGTCGCCATAGCAACAGCTGCCGTCTGCGAAAATTACCTAAATCCCTCCCTTTTTTTTTTTTTTTTTTTTTTTTCCGTGTTCCCAGTGACATTCAATGGATACTGTTTTGATGTGGGAACAAACAAACGAGTCGGGGGGCAAAAAAAAGAAGAAAAAAAAAAAGAGGGGGGGAAGCAAAGAGGTGGTTCATGTTAGGGAACGATGGAGCGGAAAGAGGAGAGGAGAGGAGGGATTAGAGGTGGAAAAGCCTGGTGGCCAGACGGGCAGCCAGTCAGCCGGAGAGAAAGAGAGAGACAGACAGAGAGAGAGAGAGAGACAGACAGAGCAAACACAGACAGGGCTGGGACGGAGGAAAAGAAGCAGGCAGACACGCAGACAGTCGTTCAGAGACACGAACCACGAGACAGACCAACACACACACACACACACACACACACACACACACACACAGCACGGAGCAAACAAAGAGAAAGACGAGCCAAGGACACACAGACAGCCGGAGTGACGGATAGACGGAGAAATAGACGGATAGACAGACAGAGTGACCCAGCGAGACAGGGCAGCATGTGAAACAGGTAGCAGGCAGAAAAGAGAGGGAGACGTGTCGCCATGGTAACACTGAAACGAGTGAGTGAAGGAGAGCGAGCAGAGAGAGAGAGAGAGAGAGGGGGTTAAGAGGGAGAGATATAGGAAGCATGCCGTCCCCATGGTAACGCAAACGGAGGGATCCTGAGAGAGGGGAAGCGAGGCCGACGAAAAAACACAAAAGGCACATTAAGAAAGTGGGAAGCCTCATTTCTCATATCCCAGCATCCCTCCCTCCCCCCCTCCCTACCTACCTCCCTCCCTCCCTCCATCTCTCGGCCCGATTCTGCGCGACCGTGTTTATGTCGCCGCGTTTTACGAGAGCGTGAGCGCGCTTCTCTGTGGCCAATTAGTCCCTCTCCAACACGCCATTTACCATACTCAGCGTTCAGACTTCGGTTTTTATCTCCGCGATGAAAAAGGCATGTAGTTACGGAGAAATCCTGATGGATGGTGTAAATTATTATAGCTCGCGGCATTATTCTTGGTTGGACGGCATACAAGGCAATCTGTTGTCTTATCATGTGTGCGAGACAAGGCCGGTTTCCAGGACCACGGCTGAGCCAATTCGGCAAAGAGAATCACATTGAATAGAGATAAAGCCTCAATGGAAATCATGTAGCTGGGAAACTTCCCCAAAACGCTTATCAGAGGCTAGTAATTACTCTTCGGCAAACATGCCAGCAGATTTGCAACTATTGTACCACTTAATCAGAGCATTGTGAAAGCAAAAAGGCTCGTGGCAGAATGTGACGAAACGAGTCAAGTCGGTTGACCTGAATGTGCCGCTGACTGCAGGGACTGTCATTGCCAGGAAGGGAGCCACCAGACAGCCTGCAGAGCCACACCGCTAGCTAGCAGCGAGAGCAGGGATTCAGCGAGAACACAGAGCGGGACGGGGGGGAACGGCTCTGAGAGCGAGCAGCAGCTAAAGGCTAAGAAGCTGTTGGCTAACCAGATAACAGCAGTGCCTGTTGGCTAGTGCTGCCTTCAAGTGCTCCTCATCAGCTCCAACTTCCAAGTTCAGAAGTCCTAATAAAGTTCATCTCTCTACATCTTCCTACAACTTGTCGCACACTGAGATGCTTTTCAAGAGTGATGATAATAAAAATTGACGCTGTAAAAAAAAGTAGTTACATCAGTTATTGACATGACTTCTATGCTCTCCATCGCCTAAATGTCACAAATTGGCAACTCAGGTATCATCGAAAATTCCCACTTTCCACTATTCACTATTTACCATTTAGTTGGGTCGTTCAGGCGTGCTCAACTCATAATTACGGTATTTCCGACAGCACTTTAAGGCAGCATAATTGCAGTTCGTGGCAGATGGCTGTTGGCTAACTGGCTTGCAGCTACGCCTAATGGCTATTTGCTATCGGTGTAAAACAGGCTAATGGTTCGCTGGCCAACAGCTATAGCTGCAAACAGACAGCTGTCCTGCATGGGCCCAGCCTGAAATGAAATGTCTGCATGCGCTTCATTATCTGCTGCTGTGAATTCACCGTTCGATGATTGTCCATAACAGCAAGAGGGGAAAGTCACACACATTTTCCTGTCTGATGTCTGAGAGCACTGAAGCGAAATAAAAATAGGTAACCATATGCAGCCAAACTGATCCATATTTATGTTTAATCATAATAAACATCTCTCTTTCAATAGATTTGTGAAATTCACAACACCAAATGTATATTTTTCATGTATGAACCTTCCATGTTGCTCTGTAACTGCTGTTACGAGGTAGACGGTGAATGTTTATAAGGCAGTATAAATCATTATGCTCCACAAAAGACATTCTTGCTGTGTTTTTTTTTCTTTTTTCCTGCAGTGTTATCTTCCAACTCAAGAGGGGAAAGAGGGAGAAGGAGAATATATATTCCTTTTCAAACAAGGGCACTAATTACAAGGGATTAAGTAATTGCGTAGGGAATAGTCAGGAAATATCTTTCCCAAAACCTTTTGTTCCAAACCCCATTAATTTCACCCCGCTCTGTCTCGGCTGTAATGGGTTGACTTTGGCTGCGCTGTTTTGAAGGAGAAATGTACAAGATACTATCTGTACTATTAAGAAAACAGCAGTTTATGATTGCATGGGCAACGAATAATTCAGTATGAAATACTCAGATTAAATCATATATGTTTCCAAAAGTGTTTAATTTGACTAATGCATGCTGACTGTGCATTCTTACTAGTCTAGTCTAATCAAGTACAGTTTTTGGATTCGCTAATGATTTAAACAAAATAATTTATTAACCCCTATTATGTACTGCAAAAATGTCCATCTAAACAAGTGATTTAGTCTCATACCTAGTCTTAAAATCTTCAAAAAACAAGATTCACTTGTGTCAATGCCTAGAAACAAAGCAAAATAAGGCAGACAACTGACTAGTATCAAGAATGATACTCGTCTGCTTTCAGAAAGTTGATTTGCAATGAAACAAGTGAAATTATCTCGTCCCATTAGCAGATTTTAAAACTCAATTCCTGATTAAATGACTTAAGATGAATATCATTTGCGGTGTGTAATAAACCAATTTAAAGCTCTGAATGCAAAAAATCAATAATCCATGAAAAACAACACAACAAAAAAAAAACACTATTTCCCCAAAATGTGCCTGTTTTTCCAGGTTGGCTCCCAGTTTTGGATCCAGTTTGGTCTCAGGTTTCTCTCAGAACCGTCTGAACTCTGAGGCTCCCAATCAATCCTCTCTCTCTCTCTCTCTCTCTCTCTCTCTCTCTCTCTCTCTCTCCCTCTGTTTGTGTTGCTCTCTCTGTGATGGAGGTCATGTTTGGTCAAGAGCTGAGAGTGGACAGTCGGTCCGCTGCCTTACGCACTGTTTTCCCCGCAGCTCCAGATCTCCTCAGCTGTTTTTCCCACAGCAACAACAGTCCAGCCTCCTCCCTGCTGTCTCTCTCTCTTTATCTTCCAATTACCCTTCATCGCTACACCGTATATATTCACGCTTACTTTCCCTATCTCGCCTTTTACATTTTTTCCCTATATGTTTTTTTTTTTTTTTTTTTAAAGTTTCTCTAAGTCCTCTTTCTCCCTCTTCGTCCGTTGCTATGGTAACTCTCCCTCTCTCTCTCTCTCTCTCTCTCCGGTGCACCCCCACTTTCCCCTCTCCCTCTCTCCAGCCGCTGGTTAGATGGTTGCTATAGAAACAGACTTATTTAAAAGAAGAGCTAAGAAATTATCTTTTTCTCTCTCTCTCTCTCCCTTCACTCCCTCGCTTCCTCTCTCTCTCTCTCTCTCTCCCCGTCTCCCCCCTCCCCCCCTTCTCCCCTCTCCCTCCCCTCTCTCGCTTTGCCTCGATCACAAGTAGACCTAGTCTTTTATTTTCCTTTGGACCTCGCCATATATTGTGGATTTGCACACAGGCACAAACACACACACACATGCACACACTCACCTACACACACACACACACACACACACACACACAAGCATGCAATCTCTCTCTCTCTCTGTCCTTTTCTCTGTCTCTCTCGACCACTCTTTCCCCCTTTCTCTCCCCCTATCTCGGCCTTTTTCTTTCTTTATGAGTGTTCTCTCTCTCTCTCTCTTGGCTGTCCACACTTGTGCATGCACACGCACACACACACACACACAAGCCTCTCTCTCTTTCTCTCTTTCGCCTTCTCTCTCTCTCTTTCGGCCACTCTTCCCCCCCCCCTCTCTCTTTTGGTTTTCTTGGTGTTTTTCTTTCACTATTTTCTCTCTCTGCGGCACACAGTTGCACATGCACACACACACACACACACACACATAAAAACACACTTGTGCTCCCACATGTGCTCTCTCTCTCTCTCTCTCTCTCTCTCTCTCTCTCTCCCTCTCTCTCTCTTGGCTCTGTCCCAGCACCATAAACACACACACACACATCACATGCGCCATACATCGCTGCGAGGTGCGTTTCTCCAAAAGCTGTGGAGTCATCCTTGACAAAAAAAAAACAAAAAAAAAAAAAACACTTGCAGCCTAATCTCCTTTTGCCAGAACAATGACAAATCTCCCTGTGACATAATCTCCTCCTGCGACGCCATAACTTCATTTACCGGCAGGGAAATGAAAGACAGGCGGCGTGACGTCACCGGGCCGCTCAGCCGCCACCGAGACACACTGCCTTATCTCCTGCACCCGCTCATATCTGCCTTCACCAAGGGAGATACTGTCACCCCCCCCCCCCCCCCACCACCACCCGCTGTGGCACCCTCTTCTCCTCTCCTCTCCTCTCCCCTCGTCTCCTCTCCTCTCCCCTCGTCTCCTCTCCTCCCCCCTCTTCTCCTCTCCTTTCCTCGTCTCCTCTCCTCTCCCCTCGTCTCCTCTCCTCTCCCCTCGTCTCCTCTCCTCCCTCCTCTCTTCTCCTCTCCTCCTCTCCTCTCCTCTCCTCTCCTCTCCCTCTCTTCTCCTCTCTTCTCCTCTCCTCTCTTCTCCTCTCCTTCTCTCCTCTCCTGTCCTCTCGTCCTCTCCTCTCCTCTTCTCCTCTCCTCTCTTGTCCTCTCCTCTCCTCTCTCCTCTCCTCTCCTGTCCTCTCCTCCCCTCTCCCTCTCCTCTCTTCTCCCTCTCTTCTCCTCCCCTCTCCTCTCTTCTGCTCTCCTCTCCTCTCTTCTCCCCTCTTCTCCTCTCCTCTCCTGTCCTCTCGTCCTCTCCTCTCTTCTCTTCTCTCCTGTCCTCTCCTCTCCTCTCCTCTCTTCTCTTCTCTTCTCTTCTCCTCTCCTCTCTTCTCCTCTCCCTCTCCTCTCCTCTCCTCTCCCTCTCCTCTCCTCTCTTCTCCTCTCCCTCTCCTCTTCTCTCTTCCTCTCCTCTCCCTCTCCCTTTCCTCTCCTCTCCATCTCCTCTCTTCTCCCTCTCCTCTCCCTCTCCCTCTCCCTCTCCCTCTCTCCTCTCTCCTCTCCTCGCCTCGCTGAGCCTGGGGTCTTATCAGCTCCTGATAGTCATCGACTTACATTAAAACATAAGAGGGGAGAGGAGGAACAGTGAGATAGACGGGCAGAAGGGGACGGAAACACAAACAGAGTGGGTGGTGATGGATACAGGCTTTCATCATCTGTAATCGTGTTGTCCATCTCCATCTTTAAATCGCTCCATCTTTTATCCCCCCCCCCCGTTTAAAAAACCACCACACACACAAAAAAAAAAAGAAAGAAAAAAATATATATATATTGAGACTTCAAAAACCCTCGGTCGTGCCCACGCAATAAAATCAGTTGGTTACACGAGTTGAGTTTCTCCGATAAGAGAAATAAGTTTGAAGGAACTTGTGGAAAGGCCTCTCCGGGGGAAGATTGGATGGCGCTAAATGTTGAATTAAGCGAAAGAGGAGCCAGCGGATACTGTGGGAAATTAGAACGACGATCGTCACGCATTCGATTTTTGAAAGGAAAAAAAAAAAGAAAAATGTTAAATATTAAAAAAATTCCCCTTAACAGAAACTTTACTTTGCATATGACACGCAGAGCAACCTCCCTTAATATTATTAGTAACAGCTTGGTTAGATGGGAATAAAAAAAGAAGGAATTGAAATAAGACGATATGGTATGGCATGGTATGGTATATAATATGGTGTGGTACAGTATATGATATGGTGTGGTATGGTACATAATATGGTATGGTATGGTATATAGGCCTAATATGAGGTAGTATGGTATGATATATAATATGGTATGGTGTATAATATGGTATGGTATGGTGTATAATATGATATGGTATGATATATAATATGGTATGGTGTATAATATGATATGGTATGGTATATAATATGGTATGGTATGGTGTATAATATGATGTGGTATGATATATAATATGGTATGGTATGGTGTATAATATGATATGGTATGGTATATAATATGGTATGGTATGGTATAGTGCACAAATGTACATGTGCACAACACAAACACATGCAAATGTAGACACAGACCCTCACACACACACACACACACACACACACACACACCCGCCGGCATGCATAAGCCGGGGCAAAGACAAAAGGGAAACCCTGTGATAGCGATCTTGTAATGGATCAGATTGATTTAATTCAGCGCGCTGGACGATTTCTCATTCTTATTCCTCAAGACGTCTCTGAATGGATTTTATGTGGGAGGCCCATTCAATTGTTCTTCCTCACCTCCACACATGAGACTCTCAGACAGAGAGAGAGAGAGAGAGACAGAGAGAGAAAACACAGACAGACAGAGAGAGGGAGAGAGAAGCAGAAACATAAACTACCTCCACACTCCGCTTATTTGATCTCGCGGCCCTCTTTGTTGACATTTTTCCCTCATAAAAAAAGGAAGCACTTTTATGCTTTTCGGTGCTTTTATGCTTGACGTCCGCATTCCTTTGAAAGATTTTCCTCGGAGAGAGAGAGAGAGAGAGAGAGAGAGAGAGAGAGAGAGAGAGAAAGAGAGAGCGGCCGGTTCGGTTTCTCGCTTTTCGCTCCCAAATAAAAAAAAGGTAAGAAGGGTTACTTTCAAGCTTTTATCACTTTTATTGAATAGTCGCGCGAAGAGAGAGAGGAGATCCACTTTATTTATCCTCGGGGGGGGGACTCGGTGGAGGGGGGGGGGGGGGGTCGGAGCGCCTGCTGAAATGTGCTGGAAGTGCCTGGAAACGTCCCAGGAGAGACGCTGCTGGAACAGGCCAGGCCTCCTCCTCTGCCCCCCACCCCCCCCCCCACCCCCCCGACTCCAACCCTCTCCATACATAAATCTCTGCTCCCCAGCCCCGCTCTCCTCCTCCTCCTCCTCCACTCTGCCTCCACCATCCTTCACTCCTGTTAACCGTTCCTCCGCTCTTCATCTCTCTTCCGTCCCTCTGCTTCTCCCCCTCCTCTCTTCTTCTTCTCCACTCCATTCCTCTGCCCTCCGTCCCATGCTTCTTCTGCTTTTTCACTCCTTTGTTCTCCTTCTTTCTTCTTCTTCTTCTTCTGCCGTCTTTCTCTTGTGTTTTCTCTACTTCTCTTCCAACCTCCTCCTCTCCACTGAGCCTCCTTCACTCCTCTGCCCTCTTCCTCTCTTCTTCTCTACTCCCCTCCACTCCTCTGCCCTCCTCTCTTCTTCTTCTCTACTCCCCTCCATTCCTCTGCCCTCCTTCTCTCTTCTCTTCTTCTCTACGTCCTTCCACTCCTCCGCCCTCCTCCTCTCTTCTTCTCTACTCCCCTTCACTCCTCTGCCCTCCTCCTCCTCTCTTCTTCTTCTCTACTCCCCTCCACTTCTCTGCCCTCCTTTCTTCTTCTCCTCTACTCCTCTCCACTCCTCTGCCCTCCTCCTCTCTTCTTCTTCTCTACTCCCCTCCACTCCTCTACCCTCCTCCTTTCTTCTTTTGCTCCAATTCCTCTGCCTTCCTCCTCTCTTCTTCTTCTTCTTCTTCTTCTTCTTCTTCTTCACTCCACTGTTATGGTGCCTCCATTCCTGTCCTCTTTCTCTCTTCTTCTTTACTCCTTTGCCTTCCTTCTCTCCTGTTCTCCACTCCACTACTCTCCTCCATTCCTTTTCCCTCCTCTCTACTCTTGTTTTCCTCCTCTTACCCTCCTCCATTTCTCTCCCATCATCCACTCCTTTCCTCTCTCCTCCACTCCTCCTCCTCCTCCTCCTCTCTCGTTCTCTCTCATCCCTCTGCTCCCCTCTCATTCCAGCTGACATAACACCCAGACTGACGTGTGTCAGTCCTGATACCAGCCGATGCTCTCTGTTGGGATCTGCATGCTCTTCACTTTTTCCCTCCCACACACACACACACACACACACACACAAACACACACACACACACAAACAGCTGGCCCACGCAGAGGGGAGAAATCTGCCGCTGTCGTTTCGGCGGATTAGTAGATTATCGGGGTACAGCGAATTAAGCGGTGGCTAATTGTGGGCGTTATTTTTTTTTAATTGCTGTTCCTTGTCGCTGCAGATTATGGTTCCCTTGCCATAAAGATATCAAAGCTGTCAGGTACTGGGTGTGTGTGTGTGTGTGTGTGTGTGTGTGTGTGCGTGTGTGTGCGGGGGGGTGGATAAGGCCCACACACACTTAATTCCGCCGCTGTGTTGTTTGAATCTCCGCTGTGGTCATAAACAAGGCTTGTCATGCCGTTTTTTTTTTATTATTTTCATTCAGGTCTGGAGCATTTTCATTGAAGAGGGTTTTCTCATCCCAATTTGAGGAACAGTCGGTGAAGTAATTGTTTTTTTATTGCTCACTTGATAAAGTTTGGCGCTAATAGGGGTTTGATTCCCCATAAGGCCACAAAAAAATCCACCAAATGGTCTAATAACATCAGCTGCTTTGTATGTTGAACAATGTTGATCATGCCAAATTTGGGGTTCCACGCAACGTCAAATCCTTGTCATTGTGTGATGTTACTCTATAGGATAAGAGGTATAGAGATAAATCCATTTCCCTTTCCTCCAACAGCCAGGCCAGGCAGAGGCAGAGGCGCTAACTCTGGTGTAATGGCACAAGAGGGGGAGCTAATTATATCACACCCTGTGTATTGGTAAAGCGAGTTTCTCACAGGGTTCCTTGAGGGGGGTTCCAGGGGTCCCCAGCAAAATGAGGAATAATTTCATGCACTGCAAATTATCTCACCGCTATTATCTCCCTATACATACAGTCTAGACAGTTATTCAGCTCACGACTAAATCAACAACACAAATCTTCCTATATGGGGGTCACTGGGGCGAAATTTTATCCATTGGGGATCTGTGGCTTGGAGACATTTGAGAACCCCTGGTCTATATATTAGCATGTTTTAGAGCAGGCTTTCCCAACTTTTGCATGTCAAGGATGGATCCCCAGACAGATATGCATCAGGCCACAGACCCCCATTATATATATATATTTTCTTTTTAAGATTATTTTTTGGGCATTTTTGCCTTTATAAGATAGTTCAAAGTTGAGACAGACTGGGAGAGAGACCCCCATTTGATAAACATCCCACTGAGCAATTTTACGTTGATTAGACGTTTAAAACACGTCTAAATGGCCCATAGCCGTCTAGGCTAAATTAAGTTTAAATGGGGTTGAAAAGTGAAAGTTTATTAGACGTCTATACATAGACAATATTATCCGACGCAATGTTGAAATTACTTCTTGTGCTCAGATAATTATCTTGTAGGCTAGTCTACAGGACTTCTCTGGTGCATATTTTTGGTATTTACAGATGTTTATTCATTGTAATAATGTATTTACTGCTTGGTCTAAAATAGGTCTATACATAGCCGTAATGATCCTGGGCTATATGAGAGCTAAAGCATAGACGCAACGTTGAAATCACGTCTTTTGCAAAATCATAATTATTAGATGATTTAGAAAAGAACTAGACAACTGTATATATTATAACAGTGGAGAGTTTGAAACCTAGGATCCAAGTCACTCTCATACATTTTCTCATTGCACTAACTTTTAGCGAGTGAAATAAAAGTAATAATGAAATGCAACCGGCTTGAGGACACCCAGAGACCCTTCCGAGGACCCCTGGGTGCCCCCCCGGAGCCACTTTGGAGACCACTGTGCGGGTGTAAGCCATTAAACAGCGCTGGCCTAAGTGAGCCGAGACGCCGTTTAAGCACACACTCGAGCCGGCCCGGGCCTCCTCTCTCTGCGCTCCCCCTCTCCCGCTCTGCCTTTGTTTATCCTCAAACATCCCCTCTTGTCAACAGATTAGGACTGAGCCCCCCTGTCTCTTCCTCTCTCCGTCTCCCCCCTGCCTCCATCTCTCTGTCTTTTGGCCTGTCTCTTTACATCTGCGCCTCCGCTCCATTCTTGTGACAGGAGAAGAGAGAGGGAAGAAAAAGAGAGGGTGTATTGTATGTGTGTGTGTGTGTGTGTGTGTGTGTGTGAGAGAGAAAGAGAGAGAGAGAGAGTAGAGACAGAGAGGGAGAGATGGGACAGGTGCTGGCAGTGCAAGAATTTGCTTTGCTTGCTTTGCTTGCATGATCAGGCTGCGAAAATGTTCAAGCTCAAGCAAAAGCGCTGTTCAAGAATTCGAGACTTCCTCGGCAGGCGGACGGAGCCGGACCAGATCACGCTGCTCCGGACCCACACACACACACACACACACACACACACACACACACACACACACACACACATACAGCCGAGCGGTAATTACAGAGGCCGCGGTCTACCACACAGAGATGTACGCCTGTATTATGAAGCCAAGCACACCGCTCGACTGAAAACACACAGTAAATCAGAGGAGAGGAGAGGAGAGGAGAGGAGGAAAGGAGAGGAGGAGAGGAGAGGAGAGGAGAGGAAAGGAGAGGAGAGGCGAGGAGGAGAGGAAGAAAGGAGGAGAGGAGAGGCTGGGCAGGAGACACCTGGAAGAGTCCAAATGGGCTAAACACACATTAGGCTGCAGCTGCTGCATGTTGGGGACGGATTCCACTCTGATCACATTTACAGGCTTACTACGGCTCAGCTGGAGATGTGGCTCTGCTGCTCTATTCTATTCTATTCTATTCTATTCTATTCTATTCTATTCTATTCTATTCTATCCATCCATAGCCAAGACGCCTATTCTATTCTATTTAGCCAAAATCAAAATCACCAAAATGATTCTATTCTTTTCTCAGCCATAGACAAGATGCTATTCTATTCAGCCAAAATAACCAAACTGTTCTATTCTATTCTGTTCTATTCTATCCCATACGGCAACATTTCTAATCTACTCTATTTTATACAGCCACAAGCAAGCCACTTATTCAGTCCAATCTAGTCATAATAATCACTCTATTCTATTCTATTCTATTCTATTCTGTTCAATGCAGAAGTACCCAAGATGCATATACTTTTCACCAAACCCATTCTATTCTATTCTATTCTATTCTATTCTTGGCCATAGACAAGATGCTTATTCTATTCTGGCAAGCAATGTTGATCATTCTATTCTATTCTGAGCTGATCTATTCTATTCTGATCTATATGATGCTTATTCTATTCTTTCAAGCTATGCTGATCATTCTCTTCCGTTCTAACCTATTTTATGAAGCCATGATGATAAAACTATTCTATTCTATTCTATTCTGCCCTCCTCTCCTCTGGTGCTCTCCAGGCTGCAGCTCTGGTGTCTGTCTGTCTTCCCAGATCACCGTCAGCGGTTCATCACACCGGCGGCCTGCGGCACCGGGGACCCAGGTGCTGAGGCAGGTACACGGCCACACACACACACACACACACACACACACACACACACACACACACACACACTGGCCTCACGCCGCCACAATTAATCACCTCTGTCTTTGGAGCCGTGACGGTCCACAAACTCACACACACTCCTCTATCTCACTGAAGTGTGTGTGTAAAGTAGTGTGTGTGTGTGTGTGTGTGTGTGTGTGTGTATGTAGAGGGGGTAATCTATCAAACTGATCGATAAACGTGGGCATTAACATTAGTAATGGGGCTCTCCTCCAGTCCAGTGAATCCGTCTCCGTCTTTACGGTAAAATATGAATTTTTCTTGGCACCTGCGCGTTCACAGCGGGGCCGCGCGC